>NW_019392971.1:0-230094 GCF_000648675.2 Cimex lectularius | reverse complement strand
TTGTGAGCTCTCTTGTAGATAATTGTGAATTGATGAAAGAAAAAATCAAGGTGAAATAGGCACTGACCAGCTCTTAGGACTAGTAGTAGCTAAAATTTCAGATATACTTGCTAATACAAAATAACAATGGTGAGACCCTATTTATTTTTATTACCCACTTATTATCATTTTTCATTTTTGTGAGCGTCAAATGAGAAGGAAAGTGAGTTGAATGTGCCTTATTTTTACTGTATTTCAATCATTTTGCTTCCTAGAGTGGAATATCTGAAACAAATTCTGCTGAAATTAATGACAAGATGTGATGACAATTGCAGATTTATAAAAAGTTTCTGACAAACAAAACTAGGGATGTAAGTGAACCATAATGATTAGAATTGACCAAATGATCTGTGATTCTCGTTGATCCCTATACAATATTTTGCAATATAAATACAAGATATTATTTTAAATAAAAGTGGATAGGTGTTTTTGTTCAACTGTCAGCTGAATATAAATGCATTCACCTTGACAAGTAGAATGGAAAGACACAATTAAGAAATTATCCAGATTTCAGTAAAAATCACTTATTCAATATTTTTATATTATTTCAATTTTTTTAAGAGTGAAAAATGGAAATATGTTTCATAAAATAATTGTTAAGCATACAAGGCCAAAAAGAATTGAATTTCACCCTAATTTATTATTACTTATTCAGGTCCGCCTTGAAAGTATCGGAGCAGAAGATATTGTCGACGGGAACCGGCGACTGATCCTTGGGCTCATTTGGACAATCATCCTCAGATTCCAGATCCAGGAAATAGAAATCGATGTGGTAAAGTATCGAAGATTTAGGTCTTATTGATTTTAATTAAGGTATATTAAATGCATAGATTATAAATTGGCGATGAAATTTTTCTAAATGACAACACAAAATTGTAGCTGAAAAATAATTGTTTTATTTGTGTAAGCGATCAGTTATTGAAATAAGGTTAGTTATAATTTGTAAATTATGTTAATAGCCTGTGTAAATTTAATGTACAAACTTTTTTTAAATGAAAAGCACTGCTATAGTGGCAATTTTGCACCGCTAACTAAAATTCACTAGTGAAAAATTTCAAATTTTCGAATTTTTAAGAAAGAATTGTGAGTCAAATAACTTTTTTCTTTTTTTAAATTCAAATCGGCTTGAACGGGAAAGGAAACAGGTACAAAACAAATTTTCCGAGAAAATTAAATTTAAATTACACTGATGGGTAAAATAATTACGCACTACCATGTATTTAGGTTTATTCATAGTTTGCATACCAAAAATAGGTTTTGTTGTAAAAATAAGAACAATAAGACAAAAGAAAATGTTTATTACCTAATTCTAAAATAATAATAATAATAATTATTATTATTGAGTAAAGAACAAAACAAATAAACAGAAAATTAAAAAAAAAAAATAAAAATGAAAAAAAAAATTGTCCCTTTTAAGATGGAGTATTTCTTCCTCTGGCAAGAGTCTGTTAAATGCCTTTGCGAACCTTGGAAAAGAATTCTGGTAAGATCCTGAAGAATTCTTTCCCATTCAACAAGAAAAACCATTTCCAACTCTTTTAGGGTGTTTGGACTTGGGATTCACCACCATACTTATCGCTTAAGTTGGACCTAAACAATTTCAATTCCACACCAAGCACTCCAACCTTATTCAGGTAATCCAGTGACTCGTCCAGCGAGTAATCCACAATATGTGCTCTATGGGTCCTGGGCGGGGCAAATGACCCATGATGGTATGCTCTTTGATTATGTCTTGAAGTACCTCTGTGAAGTTACGTCCTTACACAACAACCAATTTGGTGCAGGCGTTCAAAGAAAAGCCACCGCAGAACATCAATGACCCACAATGGAATGCCACCTAAAGAACAATAAAGCACGAGGTCTACTTTTCTTATGAGCATCTCCATATGAAATTACACCCAAGTGAAGATTTAAGGCCAATTCTCATCTCAACTGTAAAGAGTACTCATCACCAATATTCCAATAGAGAACGGCCATTTTCTAAGCTGTAATAAGAGGAGGTCCGCAAGCCCTTATGTATTTTCATTGAGCCATTTTTCCAGTCCTAGAGGAACTCAAAACATTTCAGACTTGTCTTATTAGATTTCTTATCTCATCTCCCATAATGTTGCGGTTACTTACAGCCTAATGACAGATGAATCTGTTGCCTCTCTCATCCATATACCTAGGTCGACCTGTCCTAGCCTTCTAGTTTCTCTGAAGCACCGAAGAACCCTTCCTAGTGTAGAGTGATTTACACTCAGTCTACGGGCAACTTCACACTGTGTGTCCTTCCTTTAATAATGTTACAAACCTAACACGTCATACCCACTCAAATGCTTGACTGGAGCCATTGAAAAAGGTTTAAGGATAAGAATAATATCAAATGAAATCAACAAAGGAAAAATATTAACTGAAAGCGATCTTTAGACGCAATGGAAGGGCACAATTCTCTTTTTTGTGCAAATGAGATTATTCATACAAACTTCAATACAGGACATAGAAAAACATTATTTACTGTTCATTTTGACTTTGATAGCTCCTAATTACCTGTAACTCATGTAGAAAAATAATGGCTTTAATTTCAAACTTTAAAAAATTGAGTGGTGTGTTAAAATTGTCCATCAGTGTATATACTGTTAATCATAATATCCAGAATTTGGCATTTGACAATTCAGTTTGTTTGTTTTTAGGATGAAGAAAATGAAAGTAGCGAGAAAAAATCAGCAAAAGATGCTTTGTTGCTGTGGTGTCAAAGAAAAACTACAGGCTATCCTGGTGTACACATTCAAGATTTTACAGGTGAAATATTGAAAATATTTCTTAACATCTCGTCCAATTTAACTATAACAATTATTTATATAGGATCGTGGAGGAGTGGACTTGGATTCAACGCCCTTATTCATTCCCACAGACCAGACTTAATCGAGTTTACTTCTCTTCATCCTGCAAAACACATTGAAAATCTAAACAATGCGTTTGAAATCGCCCACACTGAGCTTGGCATCCCTAAACTCCTCGACGCCGAAGGTATACATTTGAATTTTCATTATCCTCGCTTAGCATAATCAATTTAATTTCAGATGTCGATACAAATCGCCCTGATGAAAAGTCAATTATGACTTATGTTGCTTCTTACTATCACACATTTGCTAGGATGAAAAACGAAATGAAAAGTGGAAGAAGGATAGCCAACGTAATTATTTTACATATTAAGCATATTTTTATTTTTAAATTTAATTTCTACAATTATCCTTTGAATCCTTGAACAGATTGTGGGCCAAATGATGGACGCCGACAAAATGAAAGTATACTATGAAAAACTAACGACCACGCTGTTAGAATGGATCAAACAAAAAGTTGCACAACTAGAGGACAGGAATTTTCCCAATTCTCTGGAGGGAATACAAAAAGAATTGTTGTCATTCAAACAATACAGAACAATAGAAAAACCACCAAAGTAAAATATTACTTTTTAATACTTTTTACGGTTTGTTTTTATTATATTATTATATGTTGTATTTCAGGTACAAAGATAGGAGTGAAATAGAAGCACTTTATTTTCACATCAACACATTGTTGAAATCTCTTAACCAACCAGCTTTTATTCCCTCAGAAGGAAAATTGATCCATGATTTAGAAAGAGGTTGGGAAATGTTAGAAGCCGCTGAACACAGACGAGAAGTCGTTCTTAGACAAGAGCTCCTGCGACAAGAAAGATTAGAGCAGCTTAACTACAATTTTGAAAAAAAGGTTTGTCTAAATGCATTATTTTAATTTATAATTAAGATATATAATGAATTAAATTTGAAGTTTGCTAATATCCAGTCAATATTTTATTTTATTTTTTCAATTTTAGAGTGTCCTCCGAGAAGGATTTTTAAAAGAAATGATTCAAGTCTTATCCGATCAGAGGTATGGTAGCAATCTGGCTCAAGTGGACGCAACAGTAAAAAAGCACGAAGCCATCAGTGCTGATATTTTAGCTAGGGTAAAGTTATAATTCAATTTGCTAATTTCTGATTATTCATTACATTAGAATTTCTTGGCAAATATCAAAACATGTTTGACTGACCATATGGACAAGAATCTAGTAGTATGATTTGAGACATGCTACATTAGTATTTCTGTTTATAGGAGGAACGTTTTCACGATTTGAGTAACATGTGTGAAGAGCTAATCAAAGAGAATTACCACGGGCATGAAAAAGTAAAAAAAAGGGAAGTTGAAGTATTGTCAAAATGGAAGGAGCTTCTTCTTCTATTGGATAAACACCGTGCCAATTTAAATACAATGTGCACCCTGATGGCAATGTCAAGGGAAATTGACACTATTATGTCGACGATAAAAGATCTCGAGGTAATAACAAATTTTTAATATTTTAATTTGTCCAAATTTTAATTTAAAAAGTTTAAGTATAATAAGAAACGATTAACTTTTTTCAAGGCAAATTTCCAATCAGAGGATGTTGGGCCTCATTTACTAGGAGTTGAAGATCTTCTGCAGAAGCATAGTCTAAGTGAGATGCAGATTACTGTAGCTATGGGCGAGACAGTAAGAAAGCTTACAAGACAATGCCAGCAGTATATTTCAGCAGGTCACAAAGAAAGTCCATTGCTGCAGTCCAGGATTGATCAATTGAACAAAGCTTACACAAAGTAAGCGTCTTGATTTTTATAAAAGACCCTTTGATATTTGACACTTGTAACAATTTACTTTTGTTACAGTTTGATAGAAAGGTGTAAAACTAGAAAAGAGAGATTGGAAGAAGCTAGAAATTTTTATCAGTTTGTACAAGACCATGAAGATGAGGAAGGCTGGCTGATTGAGAAACAGAGGATCTGCCAGACGGGAATAACAGCAAAGGATTTACGCGCTGTAATCAGCCTACAACAAAAACACAAGGCTGGTTTTACATTATTGCCTTTATCTTTATTACATCTCTTATGTAAATATTTCATAATGAATTTTTTACAGTTGATGCTAGATGAGATGAGAGGGAGGAGACCAAAATCAGAACAGTTGTGCAATGCGGGTAAACAGTTGATTAATGAGAAACACCCAAAATCAAAAGAAATAATGTCAAGGGTCCAGAGCTTGCAGCACCACTGGCAAAAATTGACAGAATTGTCGACTAGTAGGAGTAAACAGCTTCAAGACGCTGCTGAAGCATATCAAGTAATTTTATTATAAATCAAAGAAAATTAAGAAAGAAAATTATTGTTTAATAAACATGTTTTTTTTTTAATTAGTTTTATGCTGATGCAAATGAAGCTGAATCATGGTTAAATGAAATGATGGCCCTCGTTAGTACAAAAGACGATGGAGAAGACGAACCCAGTGCTCAAGCTCTTCTACACAGACACAAAGATCTTGAAGGAGAAATTAACGCTTACACTGGAGACATTCAAAGTTTAAATGCTCAAGCTGAGAAACTGGTCAAAGCTGGAATTTCAACACTAGAGGTACACTAGAGCTTAAATATAATACAATTAATTAAGGTTTTCAGTTGAGATAAAAAAGGCAATGGTACGAGTGGGACTCGAACCCACGATCTTCGGCTAGATACGCCGCTGCTCTACCACTTGAGCTATCGTGACCTCGATCCACTCGGACACTAACTTTCCATCTCAACCTCACCTTTTGAATTTTCCCTCCTTTTTGCCATTTTTCAAATGTCGTGTAATCGGATTGGATTCTCGGCGACAATTGAAATGGTCACGGAGAGCTTTAGTGAAATATACTTCATTTTAAACTTATTAAATTCACTAGTTTCGTGGTCCGCTTGACCAATTAATATCTTACAATTAATTAACAACACATTTGACATTTGAAAAATGGCAAAAAGGAGGGAAAATTCAAAAGGTGAGGTTGAGATGGAAAGTTAGTGTCCGAGTGATCGAGGTCACGATAGCTCAAGTGGTAGAGCAGCGGCGTGTATAGCCGAAGATTGTGGGTTCGAGTCCCACTCGTGCCATTGACTACTTTATCTCAACTGAAAACCTTAATTAATTGTGTTATATTAATTGGTCAAGCGGACCACGAAACTAACTTAACTTGAACTTAAATATAATTTGAAAAGTATTAACTTTTTGGTTTTTAGTTATCAACTGAGCCTGAAATAGTAGAAGTGGAGCCCAGAGTAGAAGAATGGGTTTACGAGAAGCAGCTAGTCCCACAAGAAGTTTGGGAAGAAGAGCCTGTAGAAAAACTCGAGTCGAAAAATGTCAAGGAATACATGCCTGTTACCGAAGTCAAAGCGCTTTATGCTTTCAGCGGGCAGGAAGGAATGGTCATGGCTAAGGGAGAAGTGATGATCTTGCTTGACAAGAAAAATCCTGATTGGTGGAGTGTCAGAAAGGCCAACGGCCAAGTCGGTTTTGTACCTGCAAATTATGTTAAGGAACTAGAGCCAAAGATGAGAGAAGTCATCGTCCGTAGGGCTGAAAAAGTCCGAGGAGTTCAGAAAGTTAAAAAAACCAAACTTGTCGAAACAGTAGTCAGAGTGAAAAAAATATTACCTCCAAAACCAAAAGGTAAATTTTTTAAATTTTCTTTTTAATACAGTGAATTTTTCATTTAATCTTGGTGGTTTGTCTGCAAGTGAATAAACCCATGCTGAACTGATCAACTGAACGGTTTACTCCTAACACCCCAACTTCTCAGCTGCCCTTCTTTTTTTAATGCCCGCCTTCCTTCTATTTTTTTAATTTCATTTTTAATTTTTAGTTCAACCAAAGAAACAAGTAGTCAATGATAATCAGCAAGTAGAAAAGAGACAGAAATACATAAATGAGACATACACTCAGTTAAAAGACCTAGCACAAGTGAGTAATAAATCTTTTATTTTCACACAAAGCTTTATTGAATATAATCATATTGGGCTTCTAAAATATAAATCAGCATGTTCATGCTGTTTGTTTTGATCACACATTCAATATTTTTTCAATTTTAAAGTTTATCTGATTAATAGTTAATATCTGATATAATTAAAAATTATTTTAACAATCGTTTGAAATGTTATACACAATTTTCAGAAAAGACGGGCTTTGTTAGAGGATTCCATCAGATTATATGGTTTCTTTAGAGAGTGTGAAGATTTCAGCAAATGGATTAAAGATAAGGAAAAGATGCTCAGGTCTGGAGATAAATCTGATAATGTTGAAACTGCAAAGAGAAAATTTGAGGTAAATCGACTCTCTTTTTCTGAAAAATTCCCAGGAAGATATAATTGAATAACGAAATTCTTTGTAGAAATTTTTAACCGATCTGTCAGCTAGCAGTAAGAGGATTGAGGCCCTTGATGCCACAGTGGATGAATTTGTCGAACAGAACCATTCACAGCTTGATAAAGTGCGTGCCAAACAACAACAGATCCATCAAATGTGGGACCACCTGAACTGGTTGAAAGCACAGAAAGACAAAAGCCTTGAGGGTGCATCAAGGTTGTACACATTTCTATTTACTCCCAGAAATTGAGTCTAGGACCTAACTGTTTTTCTAATGATTCTAGTGTGGAATTGTTCCACCGGACGTGTGTCGAAGCCAAAGACTGGATGTATGAAAAAATGATGCAGCTAGATACTGCTGAGCTAGGCCCTGACCTGAAAACAGTACAAGCATTGCAGAGAAGACATCAAAACCTTGAAAGAGAGCTTGCGCCCGTTGAAGAAAAAGTGAACAGAGTAAACCACTTAGCAAACACGTACGTTTTCATACTGTTTTGATATCAATTCAAATAAGTAAAGATTTTTTTTTCTAATTTATTATATATTTTTTATAGTGTAAAATCATCTTATCCAAATGAAAAATCAAGTGTTAATACAAAACAAAAGGAAGTATTAGAATTGTGGGATAAAGTCCAGGTAAATGTTTTTTACATTTTTTACTTTAAAATAATTTAGAAATTGAGATAAAAAAGTCAGTGTCACAAGTGGGATTCGAACCCAGACCTTCGGCTAAATACACCGCTGCTCTACCACTTGAGCTATCGTGATTTCAATCCACTCAGACACCAACTTCCCATCTCAACCCCACCTTTTGAATTTTCCCTCCTTTTTGCCATTTTTCAAATGTCGTGTAATCTATTTGATTCTCAGTGACAAATGAAATGGCCACGGAGAGCTTTAGTGAAGATATACTTCATTTTAACTTATTAAATTCATTAGATTTCATGGTCCAATTGACCAAATAACATCTTTCAATTAATTAAGGTTTTTAGTTGAGATAAAAAGTCATTGTCACAAGCAGGATTCGAACCCACGACCTTCGGCTAGATATGCCGCTGCTCTACCACTTGAGCTATTGTGACTACGATCCACTCGGACACTAACTTCGAATCCCACTTGTGATACTGACTTTTTTTATCTCATCTGAAAACCTTAATTAATTGAAAGATGTTATTTGGTCAATCGAACCACGAAATCTAATGAATTTAAAAAATAATTAATATAATTTCACTTTTTTCAACCTTAATCAACTTCTAAATATATTTACTTGTGTTTCAACATAATTTTATTTTTGTTTTAGAAAAAAGCTGTCGATAGAAGATCAAGACTTGAAAATGCAGTTGGCCAACAGATATTTATGAATAGTTCAAAAAATTTGGTAAATTTTTTATCTTATTACATTATTTTAACCGTTTTAAGCGTATTGAATAAATTTACAAAATTGTCTTTCAGCTGAATTGGTTAACCTTGGTTAAAGAAGCTTTGAATGCCGATGAAACAGCACGGGATGTTCAAACTGCTGAAAGCCTTCTGAAAAAGCATATCGAGTTGACTGAAGACATCAAGGCCCATAATGACGAGTATGTCTCTTGTTTTTCTTTATTTCAATTATTCTTATTAGCATTCAATTAATTAAGGTTTTCAGTTTAGATAAAAAAGTCAGTGTCAGGGTGGGATTCGAACCCACGATCTTCGGCTAGATATGGTGCTGCTCTACCACTTGAGCTATCGTGACTTCGATCCACTTGGGCACTAATTTCCCATCTCAATCCCACCTTTTCGATTTTCCCTCCTTTTTGCCATTTTTCAAATGCTGTGTAATATATTTGATTCTCGGCGACAAATTGGCCATGGCCAATCAAGAATAGATAGAATCAAATAGATTTCACGGCATTTGAAAAATGGAAAAAAGGAGGGAAAATTCAAAAGGTGGGGTTGAGATGGGAAATTAGTGTCCGAGTGGATCGAGGTCACGATAGCTCGAGTGGTTGAGCAGCGGTGTATCTAGCCGAAGATCGTGGGTTCGAATCCCGCTCGTGACACTGACTTTTTTATCTCAACTGAAAGTCTTAATTAATTGAATGATATTGCTTGGTCAAGCGGACCACGAAAAATAGTGAATTCTTACTAACATTTAATAAATCATTTGTTCAATATAGGTTTGCAACTGAAAGTCTTAATTAATTGAATGATATTGCTTGGCCAAGCGGACCACGAAAAATAGTGAATTCTTACTAACATTTAATAAATCATTTGTTCAATATAGGTTTGTAGAATTATCAGACTTAGGAAATCAGCTTGTAGCCCACAACCCTGGGCTGACTGAAGTCAAAGACAGATTGGTCAAACTTGGAAAGGAACAAGCGGCTGTTCAAAAAGGACACGCTGAAAAAGGCGACTGGTTACGACAGTGCCTCGACCTCCAATGTTTTAACCAGGAAGCTGATCACATTGATACAACAACATCTATCCATGAAGCTTTTCTTGACTTTACTGATCTGGGTGTAAGAAAATTTCTAATTTTCAACATTTAAAAAAAAATCTGATGATTAAATACTTGATTACTTGTTTAGAGCTCAATTGATGATGTACTCGCTTTGCTTAAGCGACATGAAGATTTTGAAAACACTTTATATGCTCAGGATGAAAGAATAAAGCAATTTAGCGATATCGCTGACAAATTAATGAGAGCAAAACATTATGATTCTGAATAGTAAGGAAATATTTGTTTATTTTCTATTATCACTTATTCTGATATTAATTTTTTTATTTTTAGTGTAAACGACAGAAGAAATCAAGTCATTCAAAGACGTAAAAATGTAAAGGAACTGTCTGCTAAGAGAAGAGCCGAATTGATCGCTTCTTCAAACTTCCACAATTTTGCTGCAGATGTTGATGACCTGAGAGCTTGGCTTGGAGAAAAAATAAAAACCGCTGGAGATGAGTCATACCGCGACTTGAACAACATTGAGCGTAAGCTTCAAAAGCATGAAGCTTTCGAAAGGGAGCTCAGATCGAATGAGAAACAACTGAGAACAATAAACAAGGGTGGCGAAAGGTTAATAGCGGAAGGCAATTACAGAAAGCCCGAAGTTGAACAACTGCTTAAAGAGCTCAACGCAAAATGGCACGCTCTTGTCAAATGTTCCATGGAAAAGGGCAAGCGACTGAGACAAGCCGCGGCTCAACATTCTTACAACAGAACTCTGGAAGATGCGAAGATCAAGATTGAAGAGATCAAATGCTGCTTACAATCTGATCAATTAGGATCTGACTTGAGAAATTGCAAACAACTTCTTAAGAAACATCAGGTAAAAACAATTGCTACAACAGGTCTTTTTAAAAAAAAGGAAAAAAAGTCACATTAAAAATAATCATTTTACCATTTTCAGGCAGTTGAATCTGATATTAATCAATGGGAACAGAAGATAAAAGATTTGAATTCTCTGGGCCAAGAAATGGTTCATGAGGGGCATTTTGATGCCGACAATATAATTAAAGATTGTAAAAAGTGTTATGATAAGTCAGTTCATTTTTTGTTTTAATATTGATTTTGGTTTGAAAATCGTTATTTCAATTGATCATTTTTGTCTCTAGGTTTAGCGCTCTTCAAGAACCGGCCAGAAAGAGGCGAGAAGCTCTTGAAGAGTCACTCATGTTTCATAAATTTGGCTTTGAACTTGAGACTGAGTTAGGTTGGATAAGAGAACACCTACCGTTGGCTTCATCAGACACTCTCGGCAGTAACCTTTACCAAGCACAAGCATTATTCAAAAAACACAAAAAATTGGAAGCAGAAATCGAAGGCCATCAGCCGATGATTGAAAAAACTCTAGCATCCGGCAACGCTTTAATACATCAAAGTCACCCAGAGACAAAGCAGGTCGCTTCGCTCTGCACAGGCCTGCAAGATGCTTGGGATGACCTGAAACAAAAGGCTCATGACCGAGCTAAAAAGCTTGAGCTTTCGCTTAAAGCCCAACAGTTCTTTTCTGAAGCAAATGAAGTTGAAAGTTGGCTCTCAGAGAAGAATAATATTTTAAGCTCTTCAGATTTTGGCAGAGACAGGGATGCTGCCTCAAAGCTTCTCACTAAGCACAAGGTATTTGTTTATAAATCATAAATCAAACTAATAAAATTAAAAATAAACATTTTTAGGCTTTAGAACTTGAACTTGACACATATAATGGTATTATATCGGAAATGGGAAGAGTATCGAATGCGATGGTAGTTAGTAAACATCCTGACTGTAAAGCGATTGCAAGCAAACAAGCATCAATCCAGCAGCAGATGAGAAATCTGCAAAAGTTGGCAAGTACAAGGCAAAAACGCCTTGTTGAAAGTATGTGCCGACATGAATATTTTAGCGAAAGCACTGAATTGGAAGAATGGATCAAAGAGCAACTTCAAGCAGCCAGCTTGGAAGATTATGGACAAGACTATGAACACTTACTTGTATGCATCTTTCAATTAAAAAAAAATAAAATAAAATAAAAAGATCATCACTGGAAATTTGTTTTAAATGTTTTTCCTTTAATGTTTCAGAATCTGCAAAAGAAATTTGAAGATTTGAAACATCTGGTTGATGCAGGAACTGAACGTTTTAATCAGTGTAAAGTCCTTGCGACCAAACTTGTAACAAATGAAAGTCCTTATGCAGAAGAAATTGAATCACGACAGTATCATTTAGGGTAATTATTATATAAATTTAAAAGTTAAAAAAATTATTTATATATTTTTTAACTCTTTTCTTTAGGGAATATTGGCAACAGTTGATGACTGCACTTGACAAAAGGGATCAGAGATTAACTGCTGCTGGAGAAATACACAGGTTCAATCGAGATGTAGCTGATGCCTTATCAAGAATAAATGACAAGAAAGCTGTCCTTGGAGATGACTTAGGAAGAGACCTCAATTCAGCTCTAGCACTTGTCCGGCGTCACGAAGGGTTTGAAAATGACCTTGTCGCACTTGGTGACAGACTCCAGGTTCTTGTTGAAGATGCAGTGAGACTCCAGGCTCTGTACCCAGGAAGCAATGTCAATCAGATCGCACAGAAACAAGAAGTCCTAATAGCTAGTTGGGAAGATTTAAAACAACAATCTGATCTAAGGAAAAGAATACTTCAAGCCAGCTGTGATCATCAACGATTTTTATCACAGGTAGGTTCCTTCACAGATATCGTTTTTCCAACAATACTTAAATATTTTATTTTCTAGGTCAGGGATTTGATGAGTTGGGCGAATGAGTTACGAATGACTATAATGACTGACGTCAAAGCCCGAGACGCTGGAATGGCTCAGAGTTTTAAAGAAGAGCATAAAAGGTTTTGTGCTGAAATCGAAGCGAGAGAAGACAGCTTCCGGCAAGTTATGGATTTGGCTGATGAAATGATTCAAAACAATCATTACGCATCTCATGTAATTTTCTCAAAACTTTATGGAGTTGTTTAAAATATTAGATGAATAATAATAATAATGGAATTATTATTCTTTTAAATAGGAAATTCAAGAAAAGTTCAATCAGCTTCTTGAAGAGAGAGAGAAGCTTCACACAGTCTGCCAGCACAAGAATGTCCACCTTGATCAACAAATTGATCTTCATCTTTTCTTAAGAGATGCAAAACAGATTGATACATTGTGCAATTCTCAAGAAGTGGCTCTTTCTAACAATGATTTCGGTACAATAAACAAAGGCGGTGAAAGGTTGATAGCGGAAGGCAATTACAGAAAGCCCGAAGTTGAACAACTGCTTAAAGAGCTCAACGCAAAATGGCACGCTCTTGTCAAATGTTCCATGGAAAAGGGCAAGCGACTGAGACAAGCCGCGGCTCAACATTCTTACAACAGAACTCTGGAAGATGCGAAGATCAAGATTGAAGAGATCAAATGCTGCTTACAATCTGATCAATTAGGATCTGACTTGAGAAATTGCAAACAACTTCTTAAGAAACATCAGGTAAAAACAATTGCTACAACAGGTCTTTTAAAAAAAAAGAAAAAAAAGTCACATTAAAAATAATCATTTTACCATTTTCAGGCAGTTGAATCTGATATTAATCAATGGGAACAGAAGATAAAAGATTTGAATTCTCTGGGCCAAGAAATGGTTCATGAGGGGCATTTTGATGCCGACAATATAATTAAAGATTGTAAAAAGTGTTATGATAAGTCAGTTCATTTTTTGTTTTAATATTGATTTTGGTTTGAAAATCGTTATTTCAATTGATCATTTTTGTCTCTAGGTTTAGCGCTCTTCAAGAACCGGCCAGAAAGAGGCGAGAAGCTCTTGAAGAGTCACTCATGTTTCATAAATTTGGCTTTGAACTCGAGACTGAGTTAGGTTGGATAAGAGAACACCTACCGTTGGCTTCATCAGACACTCTCGGCAGTAACCTTTACCAAGCACAAGCATTATTCAAAAAACACAAAAAATTGGAAGCAGAAATCGAAGGCCATCAGCCGATGATTGAAAAAACTCTAGCATCCGGCAACGCTTTAATACATCAAAGTCACCCAGAGACAAAGCAGGTCGCTTCGCTCTGCACAGGCCTGCAAGATGCTTGGGATGACCTGAAACAAAAGGCTCATGACCGAGCTAAAAAGCTTGAGCTTTCGCTTAAAGCCCAACAGTTCTTTTCTGAAGCAAATGAAGTTGAAAGTTGGCTCTCAGAGAAGAATAATATTTTAAGCTCTTCAGATTTTGGCAGAGACAGGGATGCTGCCTCAAAGCTTCTCACTAAGCACAAGGTATTTGTTTATAAATCATAAATCAAACTAATAAAATTAAAAATAAACATTTTTAGGCTTTAGAACTTGAACTTGACACATATAATGGTATTATATCGGAAATGGGAAGAGTATCGAATGCGATGGTAGTTAGTAAACATCCTGACTGTAAAGCGATTGCAAGCAAACAAGCATCAATCCAGCAGCAGATGAGAAATCTGCAAAAGTTGGCAAGTACAAGGCAAAAACGCCTTGTTGAAAGTATGTGCCGACATGAATATTTTAGCGAAAGCACTGAATTGGAAGAATGGATCAAAGAGCAACTTCAAGCAGCCAGCTTGGAAGATTATGGACAAGACTATGAACACTTACTTGTATGCATCTTTCAATTTAAAAAAAATAAAAAATAAAAAGATCATCACTGGAAATTTGTTTTAAATGTTTTTTCCTTTAATGTTTCAGAATCTGCAAAAGAAATTTGAAGATTTGAAACATCTGGTTGATGCAGGAACTGAACGTTTTAATCAGTGTAAAGTCCTTGCGACCAAACTTGTAACAAATGAAAGTCCTTATGCAGAAGAAATTGAATCACGACAGTATCATTTAGGGTAATTATTATATAAATTTAAAAGTTAAAAAAATTATTTATATATTTTTTAACTCTTTTCTTTAGGGAATATTGGCAACAGTTGATGACTGCACTTGACAAAAGGGATCAGAGATTAACTGCTGCTGGAGAAATACACAGGTTCAATCGAGATGTAGCTGATGCCTTATCAAGAATAAATGACAAGAAAGCTGTCCTTGGAGATGACTTAGGAAGAGACCTCAATTCAGCTCTAGCACTTGTCCGGCGTCACGAAGGGTTTGAAAATGACCTTGTCGCACTTGGTGACAGACTCCAGGTTCTTGTTGAAGATGCAGTGAGACTCCAGGCTCTGTACCCAGGAAGCAATGTCAATCAGATCGCACAGAAACAAGAAGTCCTAATAGCTAGTTGGGAAGATTTAAAACAACAATCTGATCTAAGGAAAAGAATACTTCAAGCCAGCTGTGATCATCAACGATTTTTATCACAGGTAGGTTCCTTCACAGATATCGTTTTTCCAACAATACTTAAATATTTTATTTTCTAGGTCAGGGATTTGATGAGTTGGGCGAATGAGTTACGAATGACTATAATGACTGACGTCAAAGCCCGAGACGCTGGAATGGCTCAGAGTTTTAAAGAAGAGCATAAAAGGTTTTGTGCTGAAATCGAAGCGAGAGAAGACAGCTTCCGGCAAGTTATGGATTTGGCTGATGAAATGATTCAAAACAATCATTACGCATCTCATGTAATTTTCTCAAAACTTTATGGAGTTGTTTAAAATATTAGATGAATAATAATAATAATGGAATTATTATTCTTTTAAATAGGAAATTCAAGAAAAGTTCAATCAGCTTCTTGAAGAGAGAGAGAAGCTTCACACAGTCTGCCAGCACAAGAATGTCCACCTTGATCAACAAATTGATCTTCATCTTTTCTTAAGAGATGCAAAACAGATTGATACATTGTGCAATTCTCAAGAAGTGGCTCTTTCTAACAATGATTTCGGTATGGAAAACAAAAGACAATTTTACAAGTTTTTTTTCTTCATTTTGATGTGAATTTGATGAATGTTTTCCACTTGGTATGGAGGGGGTGCATCTAACCTACTGGATCTAAAGTTTATAAGTTATGAATATAAAAGTTATACCATTTGGCGACTATCTAAAATAATTCATTCCTTCCCAGACAATGAATATTGTATTGCTTTTAATGACTTTGATTGATTTAGTTTCAAAAGGTCTTTATTTGGCAAAGAATAAAATTATGCAGTATTAAGAAACGCGTTCGGCACCAACAGAGCTGCCAAAAAAGTTTGGATTCAGGCAAAATACATTCAATGTGAAAAAGCTTTTTATTGAATTCATGAAAAAAAAAAAAAAAAACGTAGCTACTTCTTCCAACTTCCCCATTTTTTAGAGAAGTTTAATAGATCAATATAATAATTAAATTATGATGAGATATTTTGTTGATGTCTGTTATGTGATGAACCCATAGTTTTCATTCTTGTTATAATTATTTTTACTTAAATTCACTAATTTCGTGGTCCGCTTGACCAATTAATATATTACAATTAATTAAGGTTTTTAGTTGAGATAAACAAGTCAATGGCACGAGCAGGATTCGAACCCACGATCTTCGGCTAGATACGCCGCTACTCTACCACTTGACCTATCGTGACCTTGATCCACTCGGANTCCACTTTGGTATGGAGGGGGTGCATCTAACCTACTGGTTCTAAAGTTTATAAGTTATGAGTTATGAGTTACGAAGTTTATGAGTTACGAATGACTATAATGACTGACGTCAAAGCCCGAGACGCTGGAATGGCTCAGAGTTTTAAAGAAGAGCAAAAGTTATACCATTTGGCGACTATCTAAAATAATTCATTCCTTCCCAGACAATTGTCCGAGTGGATCGAGGTCACGATAGCTCAAGTGGTAGAGCAGCGGCGTATCTAGCCGAAGATCGTGGGTTCGAATCCCGCTTAAGCCATTGACTTTTTTTTTCTCAAACTAAAAACTTTAATTAATTGTAATTATTTTTACTGGTCTTATCTGTCACACAAACTCTAAAGATGCAAAATGACAAAGCCGGCTATAAAGACAGAAAAAGATTACCAAATCTGATCTAACTACAAATTAAATTATTATTGAAACATATAGTTACATACATTTTTTAGAAACCTCCAAAAATCTTGTCTTTTGCCACTTTTGACAAAACTAAAATTCTTCAGCATACATTTTTCTCAGCAAGCCATTAAATAATAATTATTAGTTTAATAACTGATAATTGATATAGTGTATTATTTTATTACATTTTACCAATTTTTTTTCTTCAGGCGATTCTGTGGATGAAGTATCCATTCATGTCAAAAAGCATGATGCTTTTGAAAAACTGTTTGCTACGCAGGAGGACAAAGTCGCCCTTCTTAACGAACATGCGTCAAAATTGCTGGCTCAAAATCATTTCGAGGCAAACATCATTGCACAAAGGCTTCAAGAAGTAATGGCCCGAAGAGCTGCAATAAGAGATTTGTGCAACAGCAAGAAAAACAAACTTGATAATGCGTTACTTCATGCTCAGTTTAACCGCGATGTTGCTGAAGTATGTCACCTTTTTGTATCGTCACAAAAAAAAACAAAAAAAATTGTTTTTATTAAACCTCATAATTGATACACTTTCAGGCTGAACACTGGATTGGAGAAAAACTGAAGAAGCTTGAAATGGAAGCAAAAGCAGAGGTGAGCAGTTTAGAAGACAAAATCAAAAAGTTACAAAAACATCAAGCCTTCCAAGCTGAGCTTTCAGCTAACAAAGGAAGAATCACAGCTATACAAGAAAAAGGTATAATTGCTAATATCTTTTTCCTTTGGATCTCACTTTAATATTTTTTAATTAAATTAAAGGAGACCTACTTTTGGCCAAAAAGCACAAATCATCACGGGAAATTCAAGAAAGTCTTGACCATCTGGCAGCCTTGTGGAACAGCTTGCTCAAAGAAAGTGCGAACAGAGGCAGAGGACTGGAAGAAGCTCAAGATATTCTTGAATTCAACAATCAGCTTGATAAGATCGAAGCTTGGATCAGAGATAAAGTATGTTTTGTGATGATACAGAACTTCATAAAATTGGTAAAACTTGATTTTTACTTGTATTTTAGGAAATGATGGTACAAGCCGGTGATATGGGCAGAGATTATGAACACTGTTTAGCTCTCCAACGAAAATTGGACGACGTCGACAGCGACATGCGTGTCGATGACACTAGGATTAAATCAATCAATGCTCTCGCCGATAAACTAATCAGGCAAGGTAGAAGTGATACAAGAGCAGTTCAGCAAAAGAGAGACCATTTCAATAACAAGTAATAAACAAATCTATTATATTTGTTAAATTAGTAGTGTATAATTTATTTATTTTTAATTATTGTAAGAAATTAACGAGTTCAACCAACCACATAGGTTTTTCAAGTGATATGTAAAATAATAAATAAATAAAGGTATCACAGGGAAAAGTTATCACATTTATAAATCAATTTCATGATTTAACTTTTTGATTTGAATGAATTCATAGCAGTCATAACTTGAGAACATCTTGAAGCAAACAGGGGTTTGAGCCAGTCCTTCACCTTTTGTCCCAGGTTGAAGTGAATCGTGTTTTTTACGTGAGGTTAGTGTGGAACTTATTGAATTTGGTCGTAATACATTTTTGAAGGGAAGTTTAATTCTTGATGATTTTGAGAATTCCTCACATTCTGCAGAGCATCCACTATCATTCTGAGATTTTTTTGCAGTGCTTGAACACTATTTTTACGTTGCTGCAGTTTCCTATACCTCATTTTTTTCAGATTTTTTTTTCATATTTAACAATAGGTAGAGAATCAGTGCTTTAGCATATCCTTCAGGTACTTTTTTCATTATGTGTTTGGAAATGGATGCCAGGATATTTCAGCTTTTTTTATCATTCACAAGATGTTTTTGTTGATGGTGATTAATTCTGGGGACCATGAAAACATGTTTGCTTCATATTTATGGTGATTTTCCCTCCTTCCATGTACGATTCAATTGAATACATTCATGAGCACATTCTACACATAGGCCTTAGATGCCACTATATTATCGTCTTTGGCATATATTATGGTGACATTTGCAAACTTCACTAGCTGACAACCTCTGTGGTTAGGAAGGTCACTTATGTAAAAAATAAAAAAGTTTAAGAGAAAGGATGGAGCCCTGAGGAGTGCTTGCTTTAATTTGCTTTGTCACTGAGGTATGCTCTTTAATTTTAACATAGAATGACATGTTATCGAGAAATGAAGATAAGGAACATCTTCTGAAAGTTTCATAATTTTTACTTGAATTTTAAGCCTAAGTGCCAACTCGAAAGCTTTCTGCAAATTTAGAAGTGCACAGAGTGTAATGTTTAAGTTGCAAATTCCTTTTACGATATCTGCAGCAAGTTTGAAAATCTGATGTTGGGCTGAGTGGTTTTGTGTAAATCCAAACGTATGTCGAGAAATGATGTCTTTATTGAACGGTTTCAGCCTGGTTCAAAAATGTCAAAGGAGGCTGATTGGGCATTAGTTCTCATCTAAATTATTGCTTTTTGCCTGGCTGTTAATTCTGCTGTTTTTCAAGTTGAAGGAAAGTAATCATTCCTGAAGCAATCATTGAAAATTTGAACTAGGTTCATAATTCCTTCGATTGGTGGATTTTTGAGGTGGATTGCAGAATTGTGTCCTTCTTTCTTTTCGTTCAGCTTTTTAATTTTAATTTTTTAAGTTAACTTCTAAGGGCATGTATAAAATTTAAAAATGGCATTTATAGATGGCGAGGTCTTCAAGGAGCATTGAGCGAATACAGAGAGCATCTGGCTGGTGCTTTAGAAATACATTCTTTTAATAGAGACGTTGACGATACATCACAGAGAGTTTCTGAAAAAGCTTTAGCAATGACATCTGATGATTTAGGAAAAGATTTGAATGCTGTTGAACATCTTCGAAGAAAGCAAGATGCTCTTGAAAGAGATATGACCGCAATTGATGGTAAATTAAAAGTAAGTATAGATGTTAACATCATTGCATTTTAGAACAAATCTTATTTAATATTTTCTTTATTTTAAAGGAGCACGATGTAGAATGCAGAAGGTTAGTAAGCAAATACCCGGACATGTCGACTCCAATTAGGAACAAACTGACTGAGCTTCAGGACAACTGGCATAACTTGCAGTCTTTGAAAAACAGGAGGAGAGATGCGCTCAATTCTGCTTATACTAGTCATAAGTTCCAAGCTGAACTCAAGGAACTCCAAATTTGGGTTGCAGACACTATCAAAAGGATGGGTTCATCTGAATTACCTACTAATGTTGCTGAAGCGCATCTTATGCTAGAGATGCACGACGAAAGAAAAGTATTACATGACGGTTTCAGTTTAATTCATTTTTAACAGAATTGATTATTAATGCTTTATCACTAATGTTTAGGCTGAAATAGATGGAAGACAAGAGATTTTTAAGACACTGAAAGAAGCAGGTCTTCGTCTGAATCCACCACATGAAGATGATTTAGCCAAGTTGGAAGAACTCCGCCGTACGCTCGCAGCTGCTTGGGAGGATCGCAGACAGAAATTGGCCCAAGCTCAACAATTACAATTATTCAAGCAGCAAGCAGATCAAGTAGACAGCTGGCTCGCATCAAAGGAAGCTTTTCTTAATAATGATGATTTGGGGGTAGGATTTGTTTTATTTACAAGTTCATTATTTTTCGTGGTCTGCTTGACCAATTAATAACATTCAATTAATTAAGGTTTTAAGTTGAGATAAAAAAGTCAGTATCATGAGCGGGATTCAAACCCATGACCTTCAGCTTGATACGCCGCTACTCTCCCACTTGAGCTATCGAGACTTTGATCCCCTCGGGCACTAACTTCCCACCTCAACCCCACCTTTTGAATTTTGAAAAATGGCAAAAAGGAGGGAAAATTCAAAAGGTGGGGTTGAGGTGGGAAATTAGTGCTCGAGGGGATCGAAGTCACGATAGCTCAAGTGGTAGAGTAGCGGCGTATCAAGCCGAAGGTCGTGGGTTTGAATCCCACTCATGACACTGACATTTTTATCTCAATTTAAAACCTTAATTAATTGAATGTTATTTATTTACAAGATTTATTAATATTGATATATAAAAAAATAATTGAATTGTTACTTGTAGGATACATTAGCAAGCGTGGAAGAATTGATAATGAAGCATGAAGCATTTGAAAAAACGGTTGACTCACAGCTTAGCAGGGTTGACGATGTTGAAAAACTAGGAAAAGAGGTTTTATCGGACGATCATTACGCTGCAAATGTAATCATGCAAATTCTTCAAGCGCTAACTACAAGGAGAGATAAACTTAAAGAGAATACAATGCTGAGAAGAAAGAGATTGCAAGAGTCTAAGAAGCTTCACCAGTTCTTAAGAAATGTCTACGAGGTGGAAAGCTGGTTGGTTCAAAAGCAGCAAGTCGCTGGCGATGAAAGCTACAGGGATTCTAGCAACCTTCAGAGCAAAATTCAAAAACACATCGCCTTCGAAGCTGAACTTGTCGCAAACAAAGGAAGAGTCAGTGGAGTTAGTAACGAAGGTGAAAATTTAATCCGCGAAAACCATTTCGCATCTGCTGAAATCCAGAGTAAACTCGATGAATTAGAATCTGAATGGAGATGTCTTCAAGAAACCAGTATGATTAAAAAAGATAGATTAAACGAAGCTTACCAAGTAATTTCATTAAAAATTAAACTTTTTCTCGTACATTTAAGTATACGGTCACATAAATAATTATTTTCAGGCACTTTTGTTCAGCCGAACCCTCGAAGAACTTGAAACTTGGATTGATGACATAGAAGGCCAACTGACAAGCGAAGACCATGGAAAAGATCTTATAAGCATTAAAAACTTGTTGAAGCGTCACACCCTTTTAGAAAACGATGTGACTGGTCATGGTGATGCGTTCAACCAACTTAAAGATACAGCTTCGGCATTCCAAAGATCTAACCATTTTATGAAAGAGGAAATTCAAGAAAGGGCTAAAGCCGTGATTGAAAGGTATTTGTTTGATTACTGATTTTCTCTGCATTCATCTAATTATAGCTTTAAGTATAGTTTTGTATCTTTTGGGTGATCATGGTAGCCAAGTGAGCTTGATAGACTCTCGGCTCTAGACCTTGTGATCGTGGGGTTGATTCCCACCATAGCCCCTGGTCCTTTTTTCATGCAACCCTTCCTTACCCCTCCAAAAAAAAAAATGTTCCTTGTCTAATACGCAACGTTCATACAACCATAAAAATAAAAATTAAGAAGTGGGGTTTATTATAATTTTTAGATATCGTTCTCTTCAAGAGCCAATGCAAATTAGAAGGGACAACTTGGAAGATGCCCTACTCCTTCATCAGCTTCTAAGAGACATTGAAGATGAAATGCAATGGTTTACAGAAAAAGAACCACTCGCAGCATCAGTGGATCTTGGAAACAGTTTAAATGCAGTCCAGAGTTTACAGAAAAAACACCAGGTACATTGCAGCGTAGATTAACATCGACGTTAATGACTTACTTATGAAACTCTTTAGGTATTGGAAGCTGAAATTGCATCGAGAGAACAGGTTGTCGCATCATTAGAGAACAGAGCGCAGCAAATGGTAAGAAGTGGACATTTCGCCGCTAACCGAATTGAGACAGCCTACAATGATCTTTGCGAGCAAGTAGCCAAAATCAAAAATCTTTCTAAAGAACGAAAAGGTCGCCTTCTTGATGCTGTCGAATCACAAATGGTAATTGCATCAACATAAAATGAAGATTTATTATTTACCATTTTTGGGTTTTAGTTTTATGTAGAGGCAAGTGAAGCGGAAGCTTGGCTTAAAGAGAAAAAACCTTTACTTACGTCGAGTGATCGCGGAAAAGATGAAGACTCTGTTCAGTCTCTTCTCAAAAAATTAGAAGGGATTGGCCGTGAAATCATGTCCTTTCATCAAACCGTCGGCAGACTTGCAAATCTATCCCATGGTCTTTTGGACAGAAACCATTTTGACAGTGTTAACATTGAAAACAAACAGGTACTTTATATTTTTGCTGATTTGTTGAAATGTCTTTAATGTAATATGTATTTTTTACAGATTGAAATAGAGAATAAACTAAAAGAAATTGAAGCGCTTTATAAAGAGAGAGAATGGCTTCTTGTAGAAAGTCGTAAGTACTTCAGGTTTTTGAGAGAAGCGGAGGAAGTTGCAGAATGGATAAGCGACCAGACTGCTATAGCTGCATCAGAAGATTATGGCCGGGATGTTGAACATGTTGAACTTTTGATTCAAGTAATTTAGATTAAAAATATGAGTCGTCAAATTATTGCTTATAATAATAATTTTTCAGAGATTTGACAATGTTCTTAGTGCTCTGTCCTCGAGTGAAGGCCGAGTCACAAACTGTTTACAGTCTGGAGAGGCATTAATTTCAGAAGAAAACCCAGAATCGGACAAAATAAAAGCTAAAATGGAAGAAACTCAACAACTATGGGATGATCTCAAAGAACTCGCACACGCTCGCCATGATGTAATACCATTAAATATATATTTTCCAATATATTATTTATTAATCCGTATATGTTTAGCAGTAATAATTGAAATAATCAGTATGGCTCTGAACATATAATACATTAATGTAATTATAACAGAAGTAATTATTTCAATAACAGCTCCCTGCGGCCATTTTATAAATCACCAAGAGGGGTGTCGGTGGCCGCAACGGTGTAGGCGTTGACACGGCACTCATCATTGTAAGGTCGAGGTCCTGAGTTCGAATCCAGCGGCCCTGCATTCGAACCTGACATTCTTACAAATGGGCTTTTTTTTCAAAAACACCAGCACCCCGAGGGTTGATATAACCTCTGCTGTTGCGAACCCTTGTTAAAAAAACAAAAAAAAAAAACACCAAGAATCGAATCATGATTACAAATTATTTGAAAATATGGCAGAAAGTACAATTCAAAAGGTTGTAGATTGAGATGAGGAGTTGCTCTCCACGTGGATTAAAGTCACAACAGTTTTAGTGGTTAGAGTAGTGGCATTTTGAGCTGAAGGTTGTGAGTTCGAATCCTGCTCATAGCACTAACTTTTTCATCTCGACCAAAACCTTAGATTAAATGTATTACTAATTGAAATAATCAATATGGTCAATTATGACATCTAAACATATATGGATTGATATAATAATTAAAGCAGAAATTATTTCTACTACTAATTGAAATATTATTTATTAATCGAATAATTTTTAGGCACTGGCAGGTGCTAAACAAGTACATGTATTTGACCGTACAGCAGATGAAACAATTAGCTGGATACAGGAAAAAGACTCAAGCCTATCAACTGAGGGTTTTGGTCAAGATTTAGAATCGATTCAAGCTTTAGTCAGAAAGCACGAAGTGTTTCTAACTGATCTTGCTGCAGTAAAAGAACAAGTAATTCTTTTAAAAGTGTTTTACTTTGACGATGATGTCTTAAATAATTTGTAATTATTTTGAATCAGGTTGAAAGTGTTGTTGAAGAAGGAGGAAGACTGTCAGGCTTATTCCCAGATGCGAGAGAGCATATTGAAGTCAAACACGAAGAGGTGACGGATGCTTGGACACAGCTTTTTGAAAAGACTGAACAAAGGAGGAAGCATCTACAAGAAGCCGAACAGCTTCAAAGCTACTTTGACCTGTCTAGAGATCTAATGTAACTTTACTTTTAAACTCACATAAATTAATTTAAACAAATTATTTTTACACTGATAAATGTTAGGGCATGGATAAGTGAGATGATAGCCAAAGTCACGTCACCAGAATTAGCCCAAGATGTTTCGGGTGCTGAAGCACTGATTTCACGACACATGGAGCACAGGGCTGAGATCGACAGCCGGGAAGAGGCTTTCATACAATTCTACACGACGGGAAATGCTCTTGTGAAACAGGGTCATTTTCTTTCTAATGACATCTTGGACAAAATTAGGATTCTGGAGCAACGAAAGCAGCTTCTCAACGAAACATGGGAGCGACGTAAAATCATTTACGACCTCAGCCTTGATACTCAAGTAATCTCAGTTTTAATTCTCTTCTTCGCAAATGTGTTTCAACTCTGAGACTATTTATTCTATTTTTAAGGTGTTTATGAAAGAAGCAAACTTATTAGAAAACTGGATTAATGCAAGAGAGCCGATATTGCACGATGAAAAATATGGAGACTCAATAGCACAAGTTGAGGAATTAATCCGTAAACACGAAGATTTTGAAAAAACCATCGAAGCGCAGGGAGACAAGTTTAATGCACTTCGACGAATCACTTTGGTATACATATATAAACATACGCTATACCATTCAGTTTAAAGTTAGTAACATTCATTTGTAACATTGCTTTCATTTTTAGCTCGAGCAAGCTTTTCACAGACAACAAGAGGCCGAGGCTTCAGCAAGACAAGCTGAAAGGGAAAGAGTTGAAAAAGAAAGAATTGAAGCGAGGAAAAGGAAAGAAGTTCAAAGACTATCAGATGTGAGTTTTTCCCCTAAAAAACTATCTACCTGTCACATAATAATAACTAATAATTGGTGTTTTACTATTTCAGGAGCGAAGGAAGGAAGATGAAAGGAGAAGACATGAAATTAATGGTGGTCCAGAATCTCCTGGGAAAAACGCGAGGTAAAAATCGATTCTGTAAAATAATAAGTTGTAAAAAAAAAATTGTAGCATGGCGTTTTTAAAATGTTGAATTCCTCTTTAAATATTAATATTTCATCATTTCCTTCTTTGTATTAAATTGAACAAAAATTTCTAATCGCATTTAAATAGTGTTGAATGTTTTTCTTTAGCCTTCAAATTGTTTGTACTAGGTAAGCTATTAACATGTAGATTTATGCTTATATTTTGCCAAATATTAACATTTAACTAAAATTAAAGAGAAAAGAAAATTAAAATTAACATAAAACATTATTTACATTGCATGTTTGCACGTTTAGCTTAATTGAAGTGAAGCATGATTTGGTGATTGAGCCAGGGAACTGGCCTTTCTCAAGTTCAATATTCGAGGAAGGACGAAGCAACCCTGAATTGCAGACTGACATAACCAAAACCCTTTCATCTGCCAGTATTAATAGGTTTGTTCTTTATAAGAAACCTTGTATAAGTAAATTGCCTTTTGTAACATATATAGGTATATCAAAATTAATTGTTAATATAAATATATTTACAATAATCATTACTTTAGGTTAATGCCTCAAGCGTCTCCCAACTCCATACAAAAATCTGGAAGTATATCATCACTCTTTGTTGATAAACTGAAGAAAGGTATAAAATTTATCACTTTTTAAATAGTTCTTATAGAGTAGAACGATGTTAATTGTTATTATAAAATCAGGCGATGTTAAAAGAGCGGAAAGTATGAAGGCTGATCTTAAAAAACCAAAGAGGACGCCATCCTTCACTACAAGGAGGAGGACACAGAGTTTCAGAAAACATCAGAAATTCGGCTCGGATCAACTTGACCAACTGCCACCCGTTGAGATTGAGGGTGTACTCGACAGAAAGCACGAGCTACAAAGCGGAGGAAAGAAAGCTGCTTTGCGATCCTGGAAGAGTTTTTACACTGGTAAGTGTTTTTTAAACATGAATGTACATGAAGGAAAGAATTCAAGAATGAATATGAGTTAGGTGTATATTGAGGCGTGTAGCAGCCTAATAAGGTAGGGCCTCCATTTGTAGCATACAAAATCAGAGAAAACTGAGCTTTGATGCTGCACAGTACTGCTGACAGATGCTGAAGCCATAACAGATGTACAGAATTAGTGCCATTTGTTGGAGACATGTTATTTTTCATTATGAATTATAATAATGATTATAATAAAATCTGAATAAAATAGCAAATTTGCATCTACCTTTCTCAATATTGAGGACAGTACAAAGCTCCAAATGGTTAATTTATTGTTATAACAGGGCAATGAAAAATTATCAATCAAGTATAGCAGGAAGGATGTTGTCTTTAAAATACAAGACGTTATTAATAGTTAAATTCACTAATTTCGTGGTCTGCTTGACCAGTTACTACTTTACAATTAATTAAGGTTTTTAGTCGAGATGAAAAAAGTTAATGGCACGAGAAGGATTCGAACCCACGACCTTCGGCTATATACGCCACTGCTCTACCACCTGAGCTATCGTGACCTCGATCCACTCGGACATCAACTCCCCATCTTAGTGGAGGGAAAACTCATAAGGTGGGGTTGAGATGGGGAGTTGATGTCCGAGTGGATCGAGGTCACAATAGCTCAGGTGGTAGAGCAGCGGCGTATCTAGCCGAAGGTCGTGGGTTCAAATCCCTCTCGTGCCATTAACTTTTTTCATCTCAACTAAAAACCTTAATTAATTGTAAAGTTATTAATAGTAGTGAAATATATATTAAATATTTGTGCTGTGCCAGGGGAGCACAATCCCCCATGGCCAAGCCTACAATCCTGATAATTAAATTTAAGAGAGTTTTACAATGTTATAATTTAGTAAATAATTCAGTTATTAACTCAATTATTTTTACAGTGCTTTGTGGACAACTACTTTGCTTCTTTAAAGACCAAGATGATTTTGTTGCCAGTAAAGCTGCGACATCTCCCATTATTATTCTAAATGCAAAATGTGAGAAAGCTGATAACTACACGAAGAGAAAACATGTCTTCAGGTAAGTTTTAATTTAAATTTACATTATGTCCATTGGATCGCTTAATGTTTAATTTTATAGGTTGTGTTGTACCGATGGATCGGAATTTCTTTTCCTTGCCCCCAGTGCGGCTGATTTGGAAGATTGGGTGAACAAAATAACGTTTCACGCCCAATTGCCACCGAGCTTACAGTTGATGAGTTATGACGAAAGTCGTAAAGTGAGTAATAAATGAGTTTTCTGTCTAAAGATGAAGATGCGTAACGGCACATTTATTTCAGAATAACTCTCCTGGAATTGACAGACTCGCTCCAGTCGGGCCGGAAGAGAGTTCTGGGTCAAGTCAAGGTTCGACACCTGATTTGGTGAGGAGACTGAAACCGCCGATTCCTCCTCGTGGGGCTCCCCCACCAATACCTGTTAGGATGCCATCAGTCGAGGGAATAAAACCAAACCACGGTAAGACTTGAATTTAATTCCCTTTCCAAATAACAACTTTACACAATAACAATTTGTAGAAGTAGCCCCCACGGGCGGCAGGCCAAGGTCTTTACAACCGATGCCTCATACAAATTCAAACCAAAATGGAAACCTGGCTGATTGGAGAAACTCCTCACTTGGAAATGTGGATTATTCACCACAAGGTTTGTAAACCAAATGAAATTTTTGAGCTGTTCATTCCGCTTTATCCATTTTTATTTGGCTCTTTGGCTTTGCTCTCCTATTTTTATTTTTATGCATTTTCATGCTCAATTATTGTAGAAATTCCTCCACCATTACCTGCCACAGCCCCTCCTAATAGACCTCTTGGACCTCCTGCTAGAGAACCATGGCCAAATGATGCCACCAGTTACCGACATGGAACAGGTCAGTTTTGAAAGTTTTCTATAAATAAAAATAAAATAAAACAAACAGCTGTCATAAATAATTGTTATTTCATATCTTGTGTTAGTTTATTGTTTACGATTTTGGGTGAAAAAGATTTTAATAATGTTTATTTTTTACAGTTTACGCAAATCTGGGAAATAAGCAGGTTAGTTAAAATTTATTAATTGTCAATTATATTATTAAATCAAATTTTGACTGAATGGAATAGCTAAGCATCAAATATGAATTAATATTATAACATTTTTAGTATGAACATAATACCAAAACATTAGACTGGAAATTCTGTCAATTTTTCCTTTCAATACTCATTTATTATTTAAAGAATGATTTCAGCCCTAATTGTACACGTCATTTAACATTTCTATTCATCATGTTTATAATACTCTATAAATTTTTTATTGGTTCTAGTATACATTAAAATAAAAAAACCTAACATTTTGATTCTGTTATGATAATTTGTAAGGTCAAGTTGTCGCTTTTAATATCAATTCAATGATGAAAAGTACAAATTGTTAAAATTTTATTAATGTTACTAGTAATCGTACCAAGAAACGTTTAACCGAATAAACTTTTTTTTAAGTTGAAAGCTTTTTTGAATGCATAATATAAATAATGTGGGAAATTTAGGGGCCAACGAATAGCTGAATTCTTCGCCAGCCTCTGCGTGTTCGCACTTTTTTCCTGGTCTTGCATGTGTGTTTTGTTTTAAACTGCAGCTATTTGAGTGTCTTGCTCTGTTACTCTCTGCATTTGTATGAAAACTAAGCTGAAATCCTAAAATGCTAACCTATCATTTGTACCTCAGGTTGTCAACTGCAGACATAGTCATCATCACCCTATACTAACATAGAAGTCTGTCACATTCACTCCCAGGGTTCTCCATATTCCTCGGGGATTGATCATATCCACTCTAATCTTGCTAATAACTTATTTTTTCTCTCCAGATGTCACACACTCACCCCAGAAAACTTTACATTCCTTGGGGTGCAGTTAAACGACCCATTCCTTTCACACTAATAAATTATATTAATTCCAATAAATCAGCATAAACAACGCAAATACGTTTAAAAATCCCTACAGTTCTAAGCTGCAGGAACAACGATCTGTGCTCTCGCCATGTCACAAGACTATGCACACGTCCAATGATTTATAAAAATATTGCTTATAAATGTCAAGCCTTCTACAATTAAAAAGGTGCTCGACTGTTATTTTATTCTTGCATAACAGACACCTACGCAGTGAATGTACCCATTAGTTATTCTTATATGACCTATGTAGTCTTATCAGTATGGCCTATCCCATTTTTATTCTCTGTGGAACAGGGACTGATGACTTTCTTAACCTGCCAGTTTGGCACTGTTATTTCTATTTTCTACAAGCACAGGGGTATCCCATTCTCCTTTTACTGTATTTAAAATTAATAGTTTTAAATCTGCAATCCTCACAACTTGGTATGCATTGTGAAGTCTTCCGGCGGCTTCTTTGACCGCCCTGCCTGCCTCTTCATTCCCTGCTATCCGTATGTAACCGGGAATCATGTCAAATTGACCTTCTTCCAAACTACCTCAATCAATTGTCACCATTTCCCCCTGGGAACCTGATTAGGTGTGGAAACAGAAAGGAATACAAAATATAATAAATTAAAACGAACTTCTGGTGTTTTTAACGAGTACCTTTGCCATTTGGAGCTATCAGGGTTTTCTTATTCATCCAAATGGGCCCCCTCATCATAGGTTGTGTCCATGATGGACCAAGGGGAGGTGCCTGGTTGGGATGATGATGCTAATACTATCACTTATTTTTTCTTATTTTCTCGGGGCCATCCTTTTCTGGCCATTATTGTATTAGCGAAAGTAATTGTATTTTTTTTTCGTAAGTATGTTGGGTTCAAATGCAGGGCTGCTGGGTTCGAACCCGGGACCTTTACCTTATAGTGATGAGCGCCGTGTTAACGCCTAAACCGTTGCGGCCACCGACGCCCCCTAATTGTATCTTTAGATCCGGCTTTGGAAAGGAGTCTATTGTTGCTTCTTCTCAAATGCTTCTTATCCAATTTTGCCATAATTTAGTTGATTGGTAGTAAATAAATTGTCTTTTTCACAATATGCACCAAGAGTGCAACCGACCAAGTCCTGCGACACATGGTTAAGAAACAAAAGTCAGCGTTTTTTTTTGTGTTTTTTTAAAATACCAGTGATTCATTAAATTTTTACTTATATGTTCTAAATTCACATCTCCATCAATTATTGCACCCCATAGAATTTGTAAATTTGGATGATTTGGTACATGAAAGAGTAGGAAACATTAACATCAAACATTTTTTCACTTTTTTCCACATCCTACATGTATTTGTTAAATGTAAACAATGTTTGTAAATCCCAGGGGGGACCGCAGTAGCNTGACCTCGATCCACTCGGACATCAACTTCCCATCTCAACCCCACCTTATGAGTTTTCCCTCCTTTTGCCATTTTTCAAATGTCATGTAATCGGTTTGGATTCTCGACGACAATTGAAATGGCGACGGAGAGCTTTAGTGAAGTGTACTTCATTTTAATTCATTAAATTCACTAATTTCGTGGTCCGCTTGACCAATTTAAAAAAAAATGAAAAAATGGCAAAAGGAGGGAAAACTCATAAGGTGGGGTTGAGATGGGAAGTTGATGTCCGAGTGGATCGAGGTCATGATAGCTCAGGTGGTAGAGCAGCGGCGTATCTAGCCGAAGGTCGTGGGTTCGAATCCCTCTCGTGCCATTAGCATTTTTTCATCTCAACTAAAAGCCTTAATTAATTGTAATTTCAATAAAGATTGAAATGTTGGCACGATAAAGAAAATGTTTTTCTGAAACCTACATCACACCAAACCGCATCTCACCATTTCTGAATAATCGACTAATCGCCACATATTACATCAAAAATCATAACATGTGTAAAAAACTCAACAAATTAAGATCAGCAGTATTACGCCTATTGTGGAAAATACAGTTTATTTCCTACCCATCAACTTATTATGGAGTTCTACAAAATTAGGATGGTCTATCAAAAAATTGCCTTAAATAATCAAAATTTGGGCATTGCAGGTAGACGTGTTCTGTTGTCTCATCCACCCCACAGTGGCAAAGGGGAGACTCCATTCAAAAGCTGTTTAGCTTATCGGCTAAGTCACCCGTGGCCTGTTAGCATCTGTAAGACATAGTCTATATGGAGGATCCTGCATGTGTTTCTGCCCTTGCTTGATGTTTCCTACATATGTTGCCATTCCAAGTAAACCCACTCCTGAGCTTCATCTATCGAGCTTATCACGATTTTTGGCTCAGGTCTTATTTCTTATATATGTCAATTGGAAGGATACCTGCTATTACCTGTAGTGCCTCTATCCATGTCTTGTAGACCTGAGTCAAGGCGAGTAGCATTGGCAATTATCAATTAAATTAAATATATAAAATCTTCCACATTAACGAAAGTGCCCGAATAAGTCCTGTGCCAGTATTATTTACACAGATATTTTTCTGACCTCCTGTTTTCCTCACCTGACTTTCCCTTTTTCATGCTTTTAGAGATTCTAACCTTGAGTGCACCTGCCTTTGTTCACTGTCTTTCAGAGACCATATTTGGAGGGGTTCTCGCCCTTATGAGGTATACTTTTGTCACGGGACTCCCTGGTCTCTTATTTTTTGTCCATGGAGTCTTTTCTCCTGAGAGCCTGGAACTGAGTTGGCACGTAACAAGCTGTGGTTTTTATTGTTGATCATGCTCAGTACTAAGGATATGGTGTTTAGTTCCATTTGTGGCAGGAGGGAATGGCAATGTTTTAATTTTACCTAACATGTACACTTTTTTAAAATATGTTAATTTTGCCAAATCCCACCATACGATGTAGGAGAGAAGTAACCAGGAGGGGCATTTCAGGTTGCTGTTGGTTTAGCTCCCCGCATCGCTAACACCTCATTGGCACTTATGGCCAGTGGCTTCATATAGATACTCAGAAAGGCGTATCTTTAGCAGGAGTTAGGGTTGAAAAGGGTCCTATGTAAGAAATGTTCCAGCCACGCCTATTTGCTCGCATAATATTTCAACATAATTTTTTTTTTTCAATAGATAGATTTATAGATAAATAATTTATTAATTTTGTTTGTTAAAGAATAACACTTATGGTACAAACCGTTCTTCGACGCTACCGACAATAAGTGGGGGTGGAACATCGCCGAGTAACGATTCATCTCGAAGACAAAGTGAGAGCTCAAGTGAAAATGAACACCTTTCTTCCACCAAAGAAATCCGTAAGGACAAAAAACCAAATGTATTATCAAACTTCTTTAGGAAAAAGAAAACGACCAACATGTAAATTAAAATGGTCTTATTATTGTATCATTTTAAAAATTTACAGTTATCACAGTTCTCTGTATCTTCGTTTTAATTATTTTGAACTTTATGAAATTTGAAATTGTTTTTTGTTTTTTAAAGCTGTAAATAAGACATATTCTATGAGGAAATGCATTGTTAAACTGGACAGTCTAAAATGAAGCTAATAAATTGTTAAAGTTATATTTAATGATTGATTATATATATTTTTAACTTTTTTCTTCTCTCTCTTGAAATTCAAAACAAATAATATTTACATGTTTCAAATTATTAATTAAACAGAAATATAAAACATTCTTTTTATTCAGTATTAAATGGTAATATTTGAAAGTAATAATAAAAAATAAAGGAAATATATATATGAATATTTATAGTGTATAATGTTGTATAAATTATTGAAGTTAAGTGCAATGTAAAGTTTCACGATTATTTGACAATAAGATGTTAATAATTGTTTGCCAAATTTTGATTGTGAACAGCAATTTTTGATTAAAAAGAAAAACTATACATATGTATTTTAAAGTTTATTATCTATTTAAGAGAATGAGGTGTATTCCATTTAGTTACCTGGTAGAAAATATAATATATACTTTTAAAATAAGCATTTTTTTTTACCCCTGAGATTCTACCTTTTAATCTATCTATTAAAAAATATTAATAAAGGTATTATGTACTTATTTATTTTAATGAAATAAAGCAATATTAAACTGAAATAATATTTCAAGTGAATTATTAAAAAAATAATTTCCGTTCACGATGAATAAATTACACATTAGCTATACAAATTAGTAGTTCAATACAAAAATAAAATTAATTAATTTTCTATTTTAGGAAAGTGATGAATCGAAGAAATCGTTTGTTATGGGTTTATTATTACAAAGAGTTTGGAGTTTTCTTCTTAATCAAGGTTCATCTAAATTATTTCACAAAAAGTTCAGCACAGTTTTGCCAATTTCAATTGACGGAGGATATGGCTGGGTTATCGTTGCTATCACTTTTATTGGCGTTTTTACCGTTGATGGAATAGCATATACGTTTTATATATTGATGCCAGGTTTAATTAAGGATGGCCTGACTGAAAGCAACTGCGCTTTATCTATAGCAACGATAAATAGTTTATCCATGTTAATTGGTATGTAATTTATTAGCTTGATGGGTTTAAATAAATAATATATTTAGATTATTGGTAATAGCGCAATATGTTCATAAATTATGGTATGCTTGGTGATGAACTTATAGCATGCTCATCCTGGTCGAACTGTTCTCACTAATTTTGTCCGTCACATGACCAGCCAATTGAAGCATAATTCAGAGACTTGAATATCAGACGAAACCAGAGAGATTATGCTTGATGACTTAAAACAATCTACTTACAAAGTGACAACAATTTCTTTTATACATCTCAATTCAATTTTAGCATAGCTAAGATTTTTCAGTATTATTTAGATTTGATTGGGATAATACGAACTACACTTTGGATCTCTGAACTGTAATTTTGAATAGCTTGTCACACATTTTTTTTTTTTTGTAATTGTTCTAATTCCGATTGTCCTCTTCATGTCCCATTTTTAATTGACATTATTTTCAAAAGTATAAAATCATCCGTCAAAAATTAAACCTTCATTCCAATCCACTTGTCCAACAGTTTCCTTGTTCCAACATTTCTGGAAACGTTTGGCGTTTAGAGACCGTTTCTTGAGATTGTTTGGAGGTCATGAGATGCAGTATGGCATGATGTAGGCATTAGAAAAATATTTTCTTTATTGTGCCAACATTTCCATCTTTTTAAATTCAGTAATTTCGTGGTCCGCTTGACCAATTAATATATTACAATTAATTAAGGTTTTTAGTTAAGATGAAAAAGTCNCTATCGTGACCTCGATCCACTCGGACACTAACTTCCCATCTCAACCCCACCTTTTGAATTTCCGTGGCCATTTCAATTGTCGCCGAGAATCAAATAGATTACACGACATTTGAAAAATGGCAAAAAGGAGGGGAAATTCAAATGGTGGGGTTGAGATGGGAAGTTAGGTCTGAGTGGATTGAGGTTACGATAGCTCAAGTGGTTGAGCGGTGGCGTATCTAGCCGAAGATTGTGGGTTTGAATCTCGCTCGTGCCATTGACATTTTTATCTCAACTAAAAACCTTAATTAATTTCCATCTTTATTGAGATCTTTTTTTTTTTTTAATAAAATTTTCTAGCATTGTAAATTCATTTCAATTTTGACACCCTATATGTATTTGTAAAATTTAAACAATGTTTATAAATCCCAGGCCCTGAAGATCTCAATAAAGATCGAAATGTCGGCACGATAAAAAAATGCTTTTCTAAAACATACATCACACCAGACCGCATCTCACAACCTACAAATAATCATTTCTGGAAATAATGTCATTTGCAGAGATTATAGTTGAGAGATCTCTTAAGAGATTGAGCTAGTCTATTGACACTTAGGGCTATTTTACTTTCATTCAGCTGTAGTAAGTTTATTTTGTTTAGTATTATTGTTATTATTCCTTCCACCCCACCAAAATTGATGATTGAAGCTGGGCACATGCAAAGTCCAGTGAATTGTGACAAAGTCCTCCTGGCATGAAGATGGCACCTCTTGTTGGTCTTAAATTCTTTTGGCTAAACTAAAGCATAGTGCCTATGGGATGTAGTGTCACCTCATCGAGACATGGAGTCATTATCACCCAAGAGGTCGAGGTTGTTAAAAGAAAAAGTTTCATTTTATGTATTCTAATTGTGCTCGAAAACCATTTTAAAAAATAGACATTTGGAATTTTTTACAAGTTTATTTATTTTATTGAGCTCAGAAGTGAATATCTGGGTCCCCTGTCCCGATTTTTGGAAGAGCCTGGGTTGTTTTACTGTACATAGTGCTGATTTTGTTGTGTACCCTAGTGTGTGTTGATGGTGAATGTATTTATTAGTGTGAATGTGTTGTGTGAGAAGGGTCGATGGAGTATTCAATATTTGGCCATGACCCTCTCACACAACACATTCACGCTAATAAATACATTCACCCTCAACACACACTAGGGTACACAATATTAAAGGGTGATGGAGGAAAATCAAATACTCCACCACCAAGTGAGTGAGTAAAAAAAGAAAGAATGTAAATAAATACACATAAAGAGAGTGTGAATGGGTTTGGATTTTGGAAGTGATTGTGTTGGGGGCTGAATTGACCTAGCTGTTGATAGCCCCTTGAGCCCAACCTCGGCAGACTAACGAAAAAGGCTGAGGTCTAACCCTGACTACCATCACCTGCGATGAGTCATTCTCGAGGCTTGCCAGTAATTTATTGTAAATTATGAAAAATGGAATTGCCAATGGACTGTAAGAAGCCATATGTTCAACTCTGTACACGTGTTTATGTATAACTGTAATTAACTGAATTGGGTTAGAACATCTATATAGCGTTTTGCTTAGTTTATTAAAAACTCTTTAAAAATAAGTCAATAATGCCCAACTAGACAAATTTGTTTAATATTCCATATTTTTTCAGCACCTCTCTCTAGCAGTTTGTGCAATGCAATCGGATTCAGGACTGTTATGATAATCGGTTCTGTCATATCCTGTTTGGGATTTGCAATGTCTTATTTTGCCATCACATTATTCGGTTTCTTGGGCTATTATTTCACTTTTGGGATATTAGGGGGTATGTACCATTTATGTCGTATTAAAATAAAAGTAAGATTATTTTTTAATCTTAACAGGAATTGGCCTTGGGTTAATGTACTTACCGATGTCTGTAGCACCAAGTATGTGGTTTGACACTAAAAGACCGTTAGCAGTTGGTATTGCAACGTGTGGGACTGGTATAGGAATGATAGTAATTCCATTTTTACTTGAATACCTGACTACTTGTTTTCATTACAGAACTTTGAACTTAGTCATCGCTGGTAATCATAGCCTTTGAAACACAGGGTGTAAGAAAGGATTTCTTAAAATAATCAATTTGTTTAGCGTTGATGTCCGTGAATGTGATTACTGCTGTTTTCTTACGACCAGCTCCTACTATTGAAATTGAAGTTGACAATAAAAATGAACCTGAAAAAGGAGTTACTGCTCGCAAGTTTATTGGAAATTTTCAGTAAACAGAATAGTAGTTAAATGAGATTTGTAGGTTAAACTTGGGTGTATTTTTTTAATTGATTAATTTTTTTAGGTTTAAAGTAAAAGAAACAGATTCCAGTTTTAGCGCTTCGCATTCCTTCAGACAATTCAGGAGTAAAAGAACTAGCAAACTAATGAGCAGAAGTACAATATCACTGTTGAAATTGAAAGAGAAACGATCTTATTCTGTTAACAGCCATTTCAATGAAGAAGTAAGCCATTGCAAAAAATGTTGGCTTTGTTGTAAATACACCTTTGGATTTCATCCAAAAGGATATCGGCCTATGTACAAAGCAGACATATTTTATAATGGAAGCATTTTAAGATTCGACAAAAATTTATTGAAAAAAAATGTGGTAAGGGGTTTTTTTAAATTGGGAAATTTAATTTTGAATGCTTCCTACACCAATAAAAGAAAGAAGTAAAAGAGATAAAAAATATTGCTAAATAATACAATCAAATTAAATTAAATTTTCTGAAAGCAATGGATAAATAAATGGTTTATTTGAAATAATAATACAGTAGTTAAAAATGAAATTATAAAGTGATGATTCAAGTAAAAAAATTTGAGATTTTATGGAAGTATAGGAGGGTCAAATCTTTCCTTAGATAATAATTATAAGATATTTGTATTATAGAAATTACTTCATTCAGTGATATTTTGTGTGATAATAAATGCTAATTTATGTAAATTTAGGGGACTGTGCCCTCGGCTCTAATATTATGGGTGGTTGTGGGTTCAATCCTACCTTCGCTCCCATCATTTTTCCATGCAAAATCTACCCACAATTGTACAAATAAATTGAATAATGAGGTCGCTAATATTGACAAAAACAAAGCCATTAAAAAAGTCAATTGATCTAATATATAAGCATATCCCTTGTAGTGGTTTTAACACTAGCATATTTTTGAATTTTTCCATTATATTTAAAACTGAAGAAAATTTTTTTTTGTATTGGGGGGGGGGTTATGCTGGCATATTACCCTTGAAGTTTTCTATTTTCATTTTACTGTCGAGCGGGATCGGTCGGCCAGGACCAGGTCCCCGCCGTGCCCGCACCCACTCATTCAGCTCCATCATCATCTCATCTTCTAAATTTTCATGGTTGAAGATAATCAAAAAGAAATGTTTATCGACTTAGAAATCCATAGATTATGTTGAAAGCTGATTGATTGTTGCTTATTAGGACAGATTCTAACTTTATTGGTTTGGAAATGTTTGGGACTTTGCTCAGATTTTTTAGCAGTTTGTCTCTTTCATTTTTGTATTCTGGACATTCAAAAATTATGGGGGAAGGATTTGAAGGGCAGTGCAAGTGGGACAGTTCGGAGACGATGCCAAACCGATTCTCTTCTTGTAGTTACCCCATAGGCCATGATTTTATCTTCAGTCTAAAAATAGTAGAATAGAACTCCTTTGACATTGCTTCTGGGCTATCGCCTTCCGAAAACCATNGAATATTCATTTTGGAGAATATATAATATTTTTTATAACTATGTTTATGATTATTTTAATCTTATTTTGGGAATAAAAAAAAAAGAAATAAAAATATTTTGTCTTTACCTTGCAGAAATTTAATTAGAATTGACTAAATTGGCACAAAAAGTGCTTATAAATATACATTGTTCAATAATTAACTATATGTATCTTAACAAAAAGTTTTAATCTAAAATTTCTTTTTGGAGTTGTGAACTTGTAGTATGGTCTTTTTTTTACATAGTGATCTACATCTATTGTTGCTGTTTTTGCCTACCAAACAAATTTCCCCTTCATCTTATCTTCATTGCTGGGTCTGTACAAAATTACACACACACACACACTCAGTATTGGCGGAAAAGCCAAAATGTTTTGGCTAGATGAAACCAACAAGGATAGGCAGCGAAAATAATTAATAACAACCAAAAAAACAGTTCTTTTTGGTCCTAAGTATTGAAAAAATATGCGACTATTTTCTACCCATGAATGTAAATATAAATTAAATATTGTACTGTAAATAAATTAAAATTAAATGTTATATAATTTACAACATTTGCCAATGTTTTATCATCCCTAATTGTCCTGATCCTACAACTCGTTGTTTCAGTCAGAAGGATTTTTAGCAATGTGCATGATTTGTTAAAACATGAAACTAGAACATACAGTAAACATTGGAGAAATATCAATAAAAGCTTACTAATATTCAAACATTTGTAACTAAACAAACTTAGTAAAATATTCCCGGAGTTTCACAATTTTAAACAACAAAAACTAAAATCACTTACATCAACGACCTGAAAATTTGGATATAAGAGCAATGGTGTTCAAAGCTATTATTACTTTTGTTTTGTATATTATAGATTACTTAAAATAACTATGTATTAACTGTATAAATAACTAAAGTTGGTTTTTTAGGATACAATAATGGATTATTCTATGCATGTTTACTACCTACCAACAAAAAAAGATGTCAATGAACCAACATGTAAAGTTTGCTGTCCAGAATCTCTAGTAAGAACTATTTCTAATATGGCTAGTTACACTTTACTCGAAACTCCTAAGTTTCTCTGTTTTTGTGGAAGTGGATTAAGTTTTTACGCTGTTGTGACAGTGCCAATTCTATTTATTAACAGTAAACCAATTACATAATATTTTTTCAGCTGTGTAGTCAGCGATGAAACTTTAAATAAATAATTCTGTTTTAGCTTACATGAAACAAAGTACAAAAGATGTTGACCCACATCATTTACAATTGCTTATCCCATTTATGGGATTGGGCGTATTTGTAGGCAGATTAGGAGGAGGAATATTGTTGCACATTTTTCCTACTATAAAGGCTCTTGCTTTGTGTTTGATAATTCATTTACTGATTTCTACTTCATCTTTTCTACTGACTTTCTTTGCTTATTATCCATTTTATTTTATCTATTCCTCTTTATACGGGTTATGTTTTGGTTTGTAATGAAATAATGATGGTAATGATAATTTAAAAAATAAAAATTGAACTTATAATAATAATTCCAGGGTTGTATGGTTCTTTAAGAAATCTGCTTTTGGTTGATTACATTGGCCTTGAAAATTTGACGCCAGCAACAGGAATTTTGTTCACAATTGCGGGATTAAGCAATTTGATAGGGCCTCCTGTAGCAGGTGATTATCACAAACATAGTTCTAGAACAATCACAAACTGAGAAAGAAAAAATAACATTATTACTACATTATTTTTATTTTATTTTTTTTTTTTTTCAGTGGAAATAACTGGAGGAGGAAAACACTTGGATTTAGCCTTTTATTTTACTAGCATTATGTTTACAGTATCTACAATATGTTTGCTACCATTGATCTGTGCGAAGAAGGCAATTTCAAACTGATCTTTTATGTTCATATATTTCAATAAAAATATTTTTACTTTTTTCTCTTAATAAGTATTACACAATAAGTACAATCAAATAACTAAAGCACAATTGCAATCAATTTGAATGAAAAATTACATTTATCAGATGGGGATTTTGGGGACCATGGTAGTTAAATGGGGTGCATTATTTAATTTAATTCCTATTTGGTTTCCTTTTTGATTTTGATAGTAATGAAGTAGAATGAGCACATATTGGAAAGTTCAAATTAATTATATTGACCTCAGACAATTATTTATTGTTATTAGATTGGACGTGTTGATAGATAGAGACAAATATTTAAAAACTGCCTGTAATTGGCACCAAAATATTTTTATGTTTTAGATGTGTAAGATTTTCAGCACAGACGTTTTAAATTTTAATGTGTGTAGCAACATTAGAACCCTAACTTTACCCTAACCCTAACCCTAATACCTAATTTAACTTGTCCCTAACCTTAATCTTACAAGTATTTAAAAACTTCCTGTAATTGGTACCAAAATATTTTTATGTTTTAGATTTTCAGCACAGTCATTTTAAATTTTAATGTGTGTAGTAACATTAGATCCCTAACGTAACCCTAACCCTAACCCTAATTTAACTCATCCCTAACCTTAATCTTAACCCTACGTAACATAAACAAACTTACCTATCCTTACCCTGACTCAAACCTAACTTGTCCTTACCCTATCTTTAACCCTACTGAAAACACTATTTGAAAAAAAGTGACAAAAATGTGTAAATAAATAAATTTAGTTTAAAATTGATAATTATTCATTATAAACGATAAATGGGGTGTTATATATTAGACATAATTAAACCTAACCCTAATCCTAACACCTAACATAACTTATCCCTAATGTTAACCTTAACGATTATTTGGAGATCATGAGATGCGGTCTGGTGTGATGTAGGTTTCAGAAAACATTTTCTTTATCGTACCAACGTTTTGATCTTTAAATTCACTAATTTCGTGGTCTGCTTGACCAATTAATATATTACAATTAATTAAGGTTTTTAGTTGAGATAAAATGGCCAAAAGGAGGGAAAACTCAAAAGGTGGGGTTGAGATGGGACGTTAGTGTCCGAGTAGATCGAGGTCACGATAGCTCAAGTTGTAGAGCAGCGGCGTATCAAGCCGAAGACCGTGGGTTCGAATCCTGCTCGTGCCATTGACTTTTTTATCTCAACTAAAAACCTTAATTGTTTTGATCTTTATTGAGATCATCTTCAGAGCCTGGGATTTATAAACATTGTTTCAATTTGGGAACAAACCGAAAACAAGGTCCCAGAGGTTTTTTTATGATCGGACCTGAATACATTAATTTAATTTAATGATCAGGCATCTTTTTTTGATATATGAAATTCCAATATTCAATTCAAACCAAAATAAATACGAGACCAAATATTAATTAAATTGAAATCTTTTAATACAATTTATTTCCAATTTCTTTTATTAATTATTATTTTTAATTTAAAGAATCTTTTATTCTATAATTAAACCTATTTCAAAATCTGCAAACATTAATTTTAAAATCGAATTTAATTCTTGTTTTATAAAGAAAAGTAAACGTAAAGGAAATTATTATTATTGTTATTATTATTAATTTTTGACCACCAATTAGAAAATACAATTAAAATTTTAACATAACTTTTAAAATCAAATGTTATTTCTTTTCGTTTTCTTTATAAAAATATATTTTTGTTACAACCATTTTTAAATTAAAGTACAGTTATTATTTTTAGTTTTTTGACGTCAAAATATAATATTTACTCACTTGGATTGTGTGCACACCAAATTTTTTCTTTATTACAAAAAAACAACTCTTTAACCCACAGAGGACAGAAAGGGCATAGCGATAGCCCTGAGAACTGACAAAATTACTCCTTTCCTAGCCCCTTCTCCTTTCACTGTCAGATGTGTGTGGAGGGGCATGGCGGTACATTTAAATCTAAACGTGACACATGTAAGATGTGAAAAAATGAATTTATACAATGATAGGAATTTTAGATCTAATCAAAGTATTTGTACTCACTCAAAGGGTTTGTTTTCTGTGTAGATGTGTCATTTTTGTCACGACACACAGTAATGACACATCTACACAGAAAACAAACACTTTGAGTTTGTATGATCTCAATAAAGATCGAAACGTTGGTATGATAAAGAAAATGATTTTTTAAACCTATGTCACACCAGACCACATCTTACAATCTCCAAATATTCATTAATTAACGGTCACTAAACACCACATACACGTTAACCTTAACCATAACCAAACCTAACCCTAATCCTAACACCTAACATAACTCGTCCCTAACGTTGCCTTTACCAAACCTAACTCGTCATTTCACCTTTCAACAACTTAACAACCTAACTCAACTTTGACCTTATCAAACATAACGAAACCTAACACTACCTAATTTAATTCCTAACCTAACCTTTTCAAACTTAACCCATAGTACAATACTCCTCAGTAACGCGAGACCGATGTCGCAAAAATAATCACGGAAGAAAATTCAGTCCAAAAACATATCCATTTTATAATCAAGATTCTAACATCATTTGCATAATCAATATTTGCTCTGTATGTTGTGCTATCAAGCTGCACCGGTCTAAAGTATAACACCCCCATTTATCATTTTAATGAATGATCAATTTTAAACGAAATTTATTTTTTTAGAAATTTTACTTGTATCGTTTTTTTTTCCGCCGTAAAACTTAAACGAATTATTTTTGACCCTGTTCATAGGGTTTATTCTTGACCACGAACGGTCAATTATTGGAAGATTACAAGTCTGTTCGGGAAATTCAGGGATAATTGTATATAAAATAATTCTGTGGAAAAATTAAAGCGTCAATTTTTAAAGCGTTAATTTTTATTAAATATAAATTAATTAAAAATAATTCATTTTCAATGATATTCATATATAGTTGGAATTTGTTCATAAAATCCCATGTTCTTCGTTCTTCTCGTGTAGAAATGTGTGCTGATTAGTGACCGTTCATCCATAATTATTCAGAAATCGTGAGATGCGGTCTGGTGTGACGTAGAAATACTTTGATTGAATATAAAAAATATATTTTGCATTGTATAAATTCACTTTTCCACATCCTAAATGTATTTGTTAAATGTAAACAATGTTTGTAAATCCCAGGCCCTGAAGATGATCTCAATAAAGATCGAAACGTTGGTACGATAAAGAAAATGTTTTTCTGAAACCTACATCTCACTTCTGAATAGATATTTATATATTTTTCAAACACAAAACAAGTTAATTAATTTTTTTGAACAGATAGTGCACCATTTATACAATGTTTCTTTTGATTAAACACATATTAGTCTTATTTTCTAATGATTCTTTGTGACATTCTTCAAAAAACTGTACAATGTTGCAAGATATGATGGTGTAACTTTTCTATTTTTTACAACGATAGTCCAAACTGGATCCTCCTGAATATCTTGTACGTCATTGCTTAAAGTTAGGATAAAATCTGAAAAATACCTTTGACGTAGAAATAACCCTGTCAGAGGAGAGGCGATACCCACATTTGTTCTTATGTCAGACTAACACAGGCGAGATCATCCCTTAATGAAAAAATATGAGACTGTTTTTCTTGAAATTTTAAAATTAATTGACTTAATTGAGAGAACGCCCTAGTCACACTCTCGAAATCTAAATTTAAATCGTATGGCTGCTCATATTTCATCATTATAAACGGATCTAGGCGTTGATCTACTTCACAGACAGGGATATTTTGAAAGCTGAACCATAAACTAAATATTATTTCGACATTGCCTGTTTGATCTCTGTTCAGCCAGGGTTCCCATCTTGTCTTTTGATCCTTGGTGTTAACTCGCTATGACACTTTTTAAACATTAGTAACGAAAGAAAAGGCCATATTATCTTGCAGTTTAATAAAGCCTGAATTTTCCCCAATTAATTTAAAAGGTCCGTTGTTGAATATCTACGTTTATGTTTACCTATTCTAACTGCTAATTAAAATTCTCAATGTTTAATGAAGTTTTAGAAGACCGTTATATTCAGCCCAGGGGTGAAATCCGTCACGGAATAATCTCAGTTAATCTTAAGGCTGACAGAGCCGTCTTTTCAGTTGATACAGGAATACAATTATTCTGATTTAACATACTCGCCAGAATCGGTTTATTAAGATGATAAATTGATGATGAATAATATTGAATGACAACGGAATGAAAAATAGAAAGTCGACTTAGTACGACAAAGACGACTCTGCATATCAATGTGCCCAGTTAAAACATCATCAGTACTATCATGTGGCTCAAGCAATGAAACGAAAAATTTATTAGTTATCTCCGTATGGTCAATAACTAGATTTTTATTTCTATNCAGCAACTTATACTCTCTTTCGCAGTGCTTAGAGAGTGGGGTAATACCGGTTGTGGCCCGACAAACGCAGTATTTGATCCTTCTTTGGCCAGGCTGTCCGCCTCCTCATTGCCATAGTGCCCCTTATGAGCTGGTATCCATATGAGGGTTACCCTATTCTCGTACCTGGTAGTAATCCTATTAATGAGTTCAACTGTTTCCTCTACCAGCCTAGATGTTTATAACTCTTTTTGTAAAGATTTAAGACTGGCCTGACTGTCGGAAAAAATTTTAATATCGTTTCCCTTAATCTTGTTATCCATGAGTGTTCTGCAGCAAACATTGATGGCCCAGACCTATGCCTGAAAGACCGAGGTGTTATTACCAAGAGGAGAGGAGATGCTGATCCCTAATTTAGGTATATGTATTCCAGCACCGCTTCCCTTGTCCTTAATGAGTGAGCCATCGGTGAAGCAGTCTAGGCTACGATGGTCATCATCTGCCCTATAGTTATAATCACAGGGAGTAACTACCTAAAAGTAGTTTTTCCCTAAAGGTGTTTTCACCTTTTTATCACTTACGCCCAGTAGTTGGTTGTTGACCGTACTCAATAAACGTAGAATTTTCGAGTGACCTATATTGTTTCCCTTATGGCTCCAGCTGCCTTCGCTGATTAATCTATAGCAGTTGGTTAGTGCTCTAACCTTGACCTCAATGTGTAGAGGTGTGGTGTTAGTTATCACTTCTAAAGCTAGGGTAGGTGTAGTGGGAAATGCTCCCGTCATCATCATACAACCTAGTCTTTGAAATGACCTTAGCTTGTTAATAGCCCCTTTGTTTTCTAGCCCTTTCCACCATACTAGGGCTGCAAATAGAAATCTTGGTAGTATAATCGCGGTGTATATCCATTTGGCCACCCAAGGTTTAATACCCCATGTTCTACCAACGATTCTCCTACACTGCACCATGGATATTGTGCCTTTCCTTTGTATATTTTTAATGTGGCCTTTCCAACCAAGTTTCTTATCTAGCGTTATCCCAAGGAATTTGATTGAATCCTTTAATTTTAATTCAATGCCCTGACATTTTGGGTTTTTAAAATTGCCTAGTGATCTTCTCCTGCTGAACATTATCAGTTCCAGTTTAGCAGGATTTATCGAAAGACCTTTGTCACTACACCATCCGGTTAGCAACCCCATCGCCTCCTTCATCAGCAGTGATAGAGTCAGAGGATCCTTAACCGTGATCATTATGGTACCATCGTCTGAAAATAATTGTCTATTCCTATTCTATTGAATAAGCCTGAGTTATTCAGAAGCTCTAATAAGCTATTTAATGTGATTAACCACAGTAGAGGGGATAAGCAACCTCCCTGTGGACAGCCTCCTGTGACCCTGATTCTCAGAGTACTGCTACCTAAGCACATATTTAGCATCCGATCCTCTAGGTAGGTTTTCACCCATCCTATGAGGTGTTGGTCTACGTTATTTTCACACACAATCTCTCACGCTAATAAATACGATCATACAAGAAAGGACGCAGCATTTTGGTAGTATTACTACAACCAAGACGCTTTGGCCTTTTCCCCCATTCTTCTTCCAATTTTTTTTTCCTTACCTTAATTGGTTGGTTTTTTGGTTTTTCGTTCCCGTCGGCCTTGTTGCTTGTTAACCCCTTCCGGTTAGTAATTCGTTTGTTCCATTCCACGGGGGGGGGGTGAACCACATGTGGGGGTTATATGCGGCTGTAAGCGTTTATTGATTTTAAATATGCCATAAGTCGATCTTTATGGTCGCTGTTATGCCTTTGACTTTTTGTGGTAATAACTCTAGATGAAAAACAGTCTGCCAAGATTTCGACCTATTTTAAGTTCACCATGGAAAAACAATGCTAAAAATATCTACAGATTGACATAAGTTTTTCCCAGACGATTTGAAATTTCTTTGAAAACAGACAGCCCAATATTACCCAGGACTGTAATATTATTGAACTGTAACAATCAATAGTATTACAGTCCTTGACAGTGTTGGGTCTGAGCCTATTTTCAAAAGAAATTTGAAGCCATCTATTAAAAACTTGATTATGTCGATTTATAGACATTTTTAACATTTTTGCCCTGATGTTGATTTTAAAATAGGTCGAAAGCTTTGCAGATAACAATTGTATTTCTTTTTTTCTTCCAGACCATACTTAGATTCAGATTAGTCCTGAGTAAAAAAAGTGGTCGATACATTTAAAACTTTAAACAAGCAATGAAAACAGACGTAAAATTAATAAATGCTTCGAACTGCTAAAAATAGAAAAAGATCTCAAAGATCGAAATGGTAAAAAAAATAATAAACAAACTTTCCCTTCTCACACTCCCAGAAACATTATAAACAGTAATAAATACACTATTAGAAATCAAGTATAAAGGTCCATAATTTTTTACTGTACAATAATAAGAATAATTGTATTTATTATGTAAGTTAAGTCGTAAGGTCATGAAGAAATTATGATGGGTTCCACTCTGACGGTCATTGGAAGAGGTTGTCTGTAAAATTTGGTTTGGCCTCTGTATCTATGTGAGAATTTTTGCATTTTATAAATAAAAAAATATTTATAAAGATACAATATCTATTATCCTCGTTATTAATATTAACTGCATAACACAGAAATGGTTAAAAGAAAATGACAGACAGTAAGAGTACAGATATTATGACAATTATTCTAAAATAACGCACAAGAAGGAGAATGTTTGTAAAAGAAACCGTTTGCAATCAAGCATAGGAAAATTTTAAAAGAACATACAAAGAAGTCGAGGGCCTCCATCGAATAAGGATATTTATGTATTCTTTACTAAAATCATCTAACCCTTAACAGACCCGCAAATTTCAGTCTAAAATCATCGCAGGCGAGAATTGAAGAAAACTTACATAAATGGCCAATAGCAAAAGTTTGTTTTTCAAAACAGGCAAGGATGTCTTGCATCACCCGTCCACCTCCTTTTCCTAGCTGCGAAATTCTGCCAATGAGAACATCTTCGACGCTCTCGGCTGGATCTCTGTCAAATCCACATCCAGCACATTGCCTAAATATTGGTCAATTTAGGTCTCGACTTGAGAAAATTAAAGAGAAGAAATAATAAGTTTCTTCGCAAGATAGCAAATAGTAACGCAACACAATGTACTTCATTTAAAATCATACAGATACCATTAAGAGGGAGAAAGATAGAGAAGAAAGAAAATAGATAGAGAGAGATAGATAGGTAGATAGTGAGAGAGTGAGAGGGGGGGAGGGGTAGATAGAGAGAGATAGAGAGAGAGAGAGAGAGGGAGAGAGAGAGTTAGATTAGATCATAAACATTAAATTTGTTTTTTTTGTACTTTGTTTCATTATAGAAATCAACTAGTTTATGTTCACTTCAAACGTTTTATAATAATACTAATCACATTGGCACGTCTATTCTTGATATAGAATAATATCGTATTCTTGCTTCTGACAGACATAGTGAGATTTAGGCGGACCAGTATCTTCAGAGGCCGTCAAATATCTGACATTTTGCTCAGAGAAGAACGGCGGGGGGGTTCAGTTTAATATAAATGGCTCAATCGTTTTATCAAGCGCCATTCATTCTTGATGATCCTCAGTGGCGAAAAATCGACCCTAACCGGGATTGCTTGTCTGCCGAGGGAGCGATAAATTCGGGAAATGACAACCCCTTGAAAAACACAGACTTATGGACTTGTTGCGCTACAATCTTACCCTTTCATCGCATCAATCCTGCGCTACGCAGGGGCCTTTTTACTGCCGTATAAACCCTTAGGTCCAACGCATGGAAAATGTTAATAATAAAACATTGAATCTAAATCGTTCCCAATTGCAATAAATAACGTCTGATAAATGAAATGAATGAGTAATCGTGTCAAATATTACCTACTGCCCTATTAGAAGACAAACCTCTTTATGCTTTTTATGCTACTCAAGGTGTAATTTATTTGTAAAAAGCAGATGCAAACGGCAATGCAGCCCAATATAAATTTATTGTGTGTAGAATTTTGTTATTACTGTCGAAAAGTACTGTTTTTTACGTCAGTACGTTAACTCAACAGAAATAATGCAATTGTAGTTTTGTTTACATACTTTAATTTCTTATTTGTCGTTCTCTGTTTCTAAAAGTTTAACGTCATTGGAGATGTATGTAAAACCTATAATTTTAGGAGTAGTACTTTTGGGAAAAAAAAAAGTTCTTTCTAGGTTGCTACAAAATTAGCTATGCACTAAAACATTAATAAATTCTTATTATAATATTATTAGATTTCTTTCTTTTTCTAATTTGACTTTTTTTAAATTGAGGATTGATAATNTTTTCTCTCCTTTTTGCCATTTTTCAAATGTCGTGACACTGACTTTTTTATCTCAACTAAAAACGTTAATTAATTGAATGATATTAATTGGTCAAGCGGACTATGAAAACTAGTGAATTTAATAAATTTATATTTGTATCTTTAAGCCTGAGTTGGATTTTAATTACGTGTAAGCAATAAAAGTGAAGAAAAGGAAATTCTCATCACATGATATTAGTTATTATTAAAAAAATAGTTTCGCATATACTATTGTATATATTATTAGAAAAATTAACGTTGTTTGGGAGTACGATTTTAGAAAAGATAATGTTCGCCAGAGAATGCTTTTTTTTTATTACTCATACCCAGTTTTCTGTTAATGGATGGATTGTAAACTGCATTATAAAAAGAAACGTGTATTTGGGAAGTTACAGGTAGGGTTTTTTAATTATGTATTTTTCAAAATTAAAATGAATACTAATAAAGAAAACATTATTGCCTTTTTAATAGTATCTTCCGATTTGAAAACTTTTGTATCACGTTTGGATTCTTTAAACCCAAATGTTATTGTTAGGTAATCAATGGAGGATTGTCTAAGAGATAAAACTATTAAGGGAGGCTACTTTTTTTGTCCTTCATCTAGTAATAAAAATTGAGGATTTTAATATATAAGAAATATGGTGCCAAATCGCTTTTTTTTTGTGATTCTGGCAAGTACAAGGAAACCGCAAACCCACGAATAGCCTGTTATGAAAGATTTTTTTAAATGTATCAACAGCCGGTTACAATTTGTTTAACTCCAAAACGATTTGGAGGTAGCTGCCCAATGATCTGACCGCATTATCTTTTTCCTTTACATTACATGGTCTCCTTTTTAAATAGCCCGGCTAAATTTCTCTTCAACCAATGACAAAAAAATTAGTCTAGTTTGAAATGTTTACCTTTTTGTAGAAAAATTATACAGGGCACCTCAGGCCCAGTTCAATTTTAAAATTTCAAATAAGGCCCTGTACATCTTGGCATATCATTTTAAACGATTTTTTACTCTGGAAACAATGGTGCAATCGGATTTTAAATTGGCCAAAAAATGACAAACTTATGGGAAAAAGAAACCGGGCAGTGTAATTTAGGCGAGGAGCTGAATATTTTACAGTAATTAATCCATTTATGTTTGGTGGTCTAATTGACCTTTTAAATTATTTCAATTAATTATTCTTTTTATGTAAGGTCTTACAATCTTACAAGTGACGGAAGTCACGATAGCTCAAGTGGTTAGAACAGCGGCGTATTGAACCGAAGGTCCTGGGTTCGAATCCCGCGGCACTAACTTTTTCATCTTAACCATGACCTTACATAAAAAAAATAATAATAATTTAACAGTATGTTCGCAAAAATCCGAATTCCTCTCTCCGAAATGTTGGAAGGGTTTTAGTTTTTTTAAAAAAATATAAAATTAGTTATGTACTCCGGACTTACCATTTTAAGCCTATCCCCCCATCTTGTTCAGGGACTTCGGGACTATAATTATGACAGGTGTCTAACATTCCTAAACCGTTGGAGTTTTCGAACGTGGGCAGAGCGAAATCAGAAAATTTCGTTACAATTTTAAGCCGTATCGCTCTCATCTTGTCCAGGGACTTCGGGACTCTGATTACGACAGGCGTCTAACGTTCCTTGCACAAATGTCGATTTGGGAGGGTGAAAAAAACGTTCTTTCATACATCCTATGTGGCAGATGAATCCAAGTTCACCTCTAATGGAATACTAAACTGATGGAACTTTCGAACGTGGGCAGAGGAAATTCCGGGAATTTTGATCTCCTGTCATCGTCAGGTGGTTCACAGTATTAACGTTTGGTGTGGACTTCTCGGAAATAAATTAATCGGGCCTTATTTCTACGAAAATAATTTAAATGGTGCTCAGTTCCTCAATATTTTGAGGGAGGTTTTACGAACACTATTAGATGATGTTCTTCTGGAACAACGGCAAAGAATGATTCTACAGTTTGATGGATGCCCCGCAAACAATTCTTTGTAGGTGAGACATTATTTGAATCGTCACTTCCGGGATAGGTAAAAAGGACCTAATGTCTCTTCGATCACCCTATTTCATTTCACTTGACTAGTTTCTGTGGGGCCATTAAAAAAACAATATCTACGTCAATCATAATCCAGCAACCTCAGTCGAAGAACTGTGGCAAAGCATAGAAAATGCATGTCAATCCTTCTCCCCTGGCTCTATCGCTCTGAGCACTGATGAAGAGTGGTTAAACAGAAAAAATCTTTGCAACTTTTCGCCAGGCAAGCAGTTCGAACATGAAATGTGATTAATAAATAGCAAACCACTTTTTGTAAACCAGCAAACCACTATTTTCAAAATAACAACTTTTTTTCAAACTTTATGCCGTAACTTTTTCATTTTTTGACCAATTTAAAATCCCATATCACCATTGTGTTCAGCACAAAAAATCCTTTAGCGATTATTATGCCAATGATTGATTATTTGGAGATCGTGAGATGCGGTCTGGTGTGATGTAGGTTTTAGAAAAACATTTTCGTTATCTTGCCAACGTTTCGATCTTTATTGAGATCATCTTCAGGACTCAAAGTGTTTGTATTCCGTGTAGATGTGTCATTCTTGGGTGTCGTGTTGAGAGTGCCCCGACACACGGTAATGACACATCTACATAGAAAAGGAGTGAACCCTGAAGATGATCTCACTAAAGATCGAAACGTTGGTGCGATAAAACAAATGTTTTTCTAAACCCACGTCACACCAGACCGCACCTCACGATCTCCAAATAATCATTGGCTAACGGTCACTAAACATCACACATCCTTTAAAATGTTGTGTCAAGAAATTATTTGAAATGAGCCTTAGGTACCCTGTATAATTTTTCGACAAAAAAAAAAATGTATTTTTGATAGTGTCATTGGTTCGAGACAAATTCAGCCGAATCATCTAAAAAGGACAACCTGCATATCAAAATTTAAATCAAAATTAAAGTTTTAAAGAGATTGACTATTCAAAAATTTATTTACAAAACTCAATAAACACAAGTGGAAGATGTTATCCGTGTTTTAAATCCTTTAAAAAGGACCAAATATTATTGTAAGGTAATCAATGGAGGATGGATTAAGAGATAATTAAAAAATATGAAGGGTGGCCACTTTTTGTCTATCATTGCAGTAATAAAAATTGCTGATTGTAATAAAAAAATATGGGTTTTAAACTGTGCCAAATCGTTTGCTTTGTAATTCTGGAAAGTACAAGGAAACTGGAAACCCCACAAGTATTTTTTTTAATATATCAACAGCCGGTTACAATTTATTTAACCCCACGAGGATTTGGGTCAAATATCGCGAGAACCGTCTTTTTAACCCTTCAGGCGACGAGGGAGGCGAAGAATCTGGTAGAGGGGAGGCGCGGTGTCCGCCTCGTCCGGGGGTAGAACGAAGGAAGGAGAAGTCGAAAGGAAGCCGGTTCAGTCAGTGTAGTGACATGTTGCTGTGAACATGACTCTAATCACATGGCGGTCATCCCCCCTGATGACGAGTCATCCAGGTTCGTCGATAATCATCATAAGTAGAGATAAACTCCACTATATACATATTTACGCTCAGGCTGAATTTTTCATCCACCTGATCCACTCTCCTGTGATCATTTTTGCTACTTTCCTCCGGGCACCACTTGTTGATACGCTTTTTACGAATTCATTTCGCGATGAATCCTAATTCTCGTCCTTTCATCATCTGATTTCTTACATATACATAAACAATTTAATACATTAGGTCAATTTTTGAAAGTACTGTTGGTGTTTTTTTTCTCGAAAATTTCTGTTTAGTGTATATTCAAAACATTTGATTACTTGTAAATGTTTCTCAATCAAATATCATCTGATTTTTTAAAGTAATAATTATATGACGTATAAACCCTACTCGGAAAAATTGACAGGCAGCTCCTCACTGAAGATAACGGATGGTGAAACGCGTTTGAATAATTCAACAAAACAGCGACTATAGACGGACCCAATAAGTGACCCTATTCCTCGGTTCAGCATGTAGATGAAGTTGTTAAATGGGAATAGTTTGCAAGAAAAAATTGCAATAAGTAGCAAACCTTTGTTCAAATATTATGTTTTACTTTTACATAAAATTACAAGTATGACGTAAATTTTTTAATTAATTCTAGTAGATTTGGAAAAAATGCAATAATCTTATGCAGATTAATGAGCTGAATGATTTTGATTTAAAGTAAAAAAAAAGATTAATCCGGTGATTTGGTATAGAGAATTTAACAATTAATTTAATATAATATAATTTAATTATTAATAAAAGAATCGTTTGCTCAAATAGTATGTTAATTTAATTTGTTAAATTAATATTAGTATATTAAATAAATGCGCAAAATACACGACGAAAAATTTACGAAGACAAACGATATTATCATATAGTTTTTTTACATTAAAAAATATAAGATCTTCGGTGATATGTTGTAAAGAATGAAAATCAATAAAAAAAAGTTGATAATTAGCTCATTTAATACCACTGCAAAAGAGACATGTGGAACTTTAACATTAAATTGTTAAAGCTTTCTTTAAAAAAATTAACATTTATGAGAAAATAAAGAAATTATAGGATTTTAACAATAAATTGTTATATTTACAAGATATTTTTAAAGATTTATAATCAAACAATTTTGGTTTTTCGAAAATGAACGAACAGAAACGAAAAAAAAATCAAAACAAACTGGACGTCAAAGCATTCCTGTTATGTCAGGGGCACATTTTTTCCATTGGAACAACAACTATAATATTATAAAAATTAATTTTAATCTCGATAGTGAAATGCAGAAAAGACTCTGACAGACAAACCCAGCGTGGTTGGAAAGACCAAAGTGATCGGTAACGAACCAAATTTTATCAGCAGGAAACATCAGAAATCTCTCAATATAATATCAGGTGGATAGATAGACAAGATGGGAGAAATTAAGGTCCTGTACCATTTTATGGAGTCTGCCCTATTTTAAACCAATTTCACGTTGCTTCTTTAAAAAACGAATTGTCCAGAGATGACGTATCGAGTATTTGAACGATTTTTAAAAATTGGGTTCCTCTTGTGAAATTCGGTTAATATGCCTGGAAATATAAGCATGAATTTTGTTCACTGTGATTCACACACTATGATTCTTTCACGTTTTCCAAGTTTAAATCTTGATACAAAAGTTTTCAAATCAGAAGGTACCATTATAACGGCAATAAGATTTTTCCGGATTATTATCAGTATTATTTTAATTTTGAAAAATCGGGTTTAAGATTGGCATACCGTAAAATCCATTTCTCTATTTACAAAAAAAAAGTTATATAAATTTACATGAAGAAATTAACTAATGATGGAACTTATATACATTTTTGATTTATTCTTTTTTTTAAGTCTTACTCTCCTTAAAATTGGTTTTTAGTAAATGAACTGACATTAATTAAAAATAAATAACTGGGAGAAAATTAAGATAATATTTTAATATTACTATTAATCCATTAAAAAAAAGTTCTAATTTCTTGGTTTTATTTTTAATATTTTAATATTTTTCCATACAACCATTAACTTTTATTTTATTTTTTAAATATGCTAAATTAAATAAATAACTTTTAATATTTTAAGATCGGTGTTAGTTCACTTAAAAAAAAAGTTTTAATGGTTGAAAATCTTTCTTGTACTGTCATCAACTGGTTTCGCGACAATTAGTTGGACTTGAACGATTTGTTATTTAATGAAAGTGAGAAAGGAGTCATAGTAAAAAGAAAAAGTGAGAAATAGTTTGTAACTGAGAAATTATAGGATAAAAATGAGAATTTCTTGCAAATCCTTAACAGCAATTATTTCAAAAGGGGGATAGAGAAAATAAAGCAATATTTGTATGCCCATCAATTGTCTTAATATTACTTACGTTAATTTTATTCACAAATTAAAAATATTATGTCAAATACATTTAAAATTTCATGTATTGTTATTAGTACATCACAAAACCATTACTTTTTAAACGAGATATTATTGTTAGGATAATTGTTGTTATGTATTTGGCTAAACGAGATGTAACATCGTTGATGGACATTTCTAGGAGGTTTCTAATTTTTCTTTTAGATGTTATATTTTCATGTTTTTCTAATTCAAATCTTGATATAAATATTTTCAAATTGGAAGGTACTAAAGAAGATATTTTAAAAGTGTAAATAATAATAATTTCCATTTGTCAATTAAGTTTTGCTTACTAGTATGATTGTAATTTTAAAAACTCTTAGTTATTAGAGTGATTTAGGCTAAAATCCATAATTAAAAAAATATAGTACGTGTGTGGTGATTAGTGACCGTTAATCGATAATTATTCAGAAATCGTGAGATGCGGTTTGGTGTGATGTAGGTTTCAGAAAAACATTTTCTTTATCGTGCCAACGTTTCGATCTTTATTGAGATCATCTTCAGGGCCTGCGATTTACAAACATTGTTTAAATTTACATGTATTTGTTAAATGTAAACAATGTTTGTAAGTCCCAAGTCCTGAAGATGGTCTCAATAAAGATCGATATATTGGCACGATAAAGAAAATGTTTTTCTGAAACCTACATCTTACCAGACCGCATTTCACGATTTCTGAATAATTAAAAATAGTACCTTTAACTTCCCCAGTACAACAAATACAAACATTTTTTTAATATTGTACTTTACAGTTAAAAATTCATTAACAGAAAACTGGGTATGATTAATCAAAGGAAAACATTGTCTTTTTTAAAATCGTACTCTCAAACAACGATAATTTTTTGAATAAAATATAATAATATATATCATATTACATGTGAAACTATTTTTTAATACTCATTTATTTTGTGATAGGAATTTTTCGTGAATTTCGTAACCTCCTTTTTCAACTTTTTATTGTTTATACGTATTTCAAATTCAATGCAGGTAACCCTTTTCAAGGCTAAAAGATACAAATATAATGTATTATTAATCAACACAACTATATAAAACTGTATCTATAATTTGCAAATATTAAAACCATAACATGTAAAATTGAAACATGGGAGACAAAAAATAGTGGAAAATATACGTTTTCGTTCTATTTTCTTTGTTTGTTTACATTCAAAATTGGCACAAAATACGCTAAATTGAGAAATTTCCTTCTGCTGTCTTGTCGTGAAACTGTAGCTTGGTCGTTTCCTGCCATTTGCATCTGACCATATTCACTGTTATGGTATGCGACTGAAGCTGGCGAAAAATGGAAATCTGCCTTGACCAAAATCACGAGGATAGGCGGACCAATGATCAGAAACGACCAATCATCATAAACGTAAATGAATTTTGTTTTGTTTGTAGACTTAGATGCAATGTTCGAGGCGTGACATATACCTTTGAGACCTATTGTAACTCCTATTCTGTACCTACAGTAGGCAGATCGGTGAGTCCTAGTTCATCATGCAATTCGATTAGTAGGCCCGGTTTCGTGGTTGAATTTCTTCAACGGTTACGTTGTACATCCCGAAACACTTCGTCCTGATGGCAAATGTGCCGCCACAGTATGTTAGTGTGTCCCTTCTTCTTAGTAGAATCTGAACGTTCAGTTTTGGGTTATAACCATCCCCTTCAGATGTCCATTCAGTCTGCAGTGTCCTGTCAAGGATCCCGCCAGAAGTTCTTCTTACTCCCTTTGATGCATTTTGTTGTTTCTTTCTTTCCAAAATTAGATAGAAGGTTCTTGGATTGTTTATATATGAGTGAATTCCACTATTTTCTGATTTTCAATTTAACGTTTTGCCTGAGGTACTCATTGATAGTGTGAATCCCATGCCACAAAAGGGCTCGGAATATATTCAGCCCTTAGAAATGATGAATGATGTTCAATCCGTTTTTAAAAAGATAGTTCCTACTGACAGTAAGTTGTTTTGCAACGATCCGGATTTCGAGCCCTTTAGCTCATCATCAGGTTACTGTACTTCCACAACTACGTCTCTCGACAAGAATTGCAAAAGTAAACCCGCTGATCTCCTCTCAAAACCTAAAGACAAGGTAGGCAACTTGGTAAAAAGCAGGGTTTACCAACTCAATTGTAATGATTGTGATATTAAATATATAGGACAAAGCGGTAGAGAAATAAAAACGAGAGTAAAAGAACACTTGCCTAAATCGAGCAAATTTTCGGAATTTAAGGACCATCTAAAAGAAACAAAACATAGTTTCAATTCAATACAACAGTGTTACATAGTTTCAACAAAGGGAGTGAACTAGATTGGTNGAAGTCTTCAACCAATAAATAAAAATTTTGGACTATTCTTAGTAGTCTTTTTTTGTTTTTGTTTGTGATATCAAATCCTGAAAAGACGAACAAAAATAAAAAAGGACTGCTGTAATGAATGGTCCAAAAAATCTATTGGAAAGTTACTCGCTAAAATTGGACAACGAATGCCGGTGAAGAAAGAGTACGCTAAGTGAGTATTGAGGACGGCTGAGGAGAAGGGCTAAAAGCAGATCTACATTCTTCAAATGGTGAAAAAGTCCTCCCCTCGAGTCTATTTCGAGCCGTGGAATTCTACATACGTGAAACTTTCGATTATTAAATAAGAGCGAAGTTGACAAATGACAATATTCTTCGGACGTGAAAAATGTACAAAATGGCTACACTCTACTTGAAATCGAGGAAGATTTTAAACTGAATCTAACATTAAATTCTGACGAATATTACTTCTCATTTATTAATTTATGTGGTTTAGTCTAAATGCGTACATTTTAAAAAAATAAACAAGCTAAATGTAATATCACAGTTATGTAATCGTGATCGTTATCAAAACAGCATAAACTTTAATATTATGTGTGGTTATTAGTGACTGTTAGTCGATAGTTATTCAGAAATCGTGAGATGCGGTCTGGTGTGATGTAGGTTTCAGAAAAACATTTTCTTTATCGTGCTAACGTTTCGATCTTTATTGAGATCATCTTCAGGGCCTGGGATTTACAAACATTGTTTAAATTTAACAAATACATGTAGGATGTGGAAAAACGTAAAAGAAAAAAAAGTACGCAGAAAAGAAACACTTTGAGTGAGTAGAGATACTTCGATTGAAGAAAAATATATTTTTTGCATTGTATAAATTCATTTTTTTCCACATCCTACATGCATTTGTTAAATATAAACAATGTTTGTCAATCCCAGGTCCTGAAGATGACCTCAATAAAGATCGAAACGTTGGCACGATAAAGAAAATGTTTTTCGAAACCTACATCACACCAGACCGCATCTCACGATTTCTGAATAATCATTTTAATATTATTTAAACTGTTAAAATTTCGTCTCGACTTATTTTGTTTACACGGCCTGTCTGCTCCATTGATTGTTTATTATTGAGAACTGAAGAATTTTCAAACTTTTTTACATCTGATCAACCTTGTCCGTCTGTCTGTTCTCGCACATTCTTCATCTGGACGTTTAAAACTTTGACTACAGTTTAGATTGACGATAAAATGAGATCAATAAAATCAAAAAATTGATATATCGTAAAATTAAGCAAACACAGCAAGGCTAAGGTAGGTATGAATATGCTATGATCTATCTTTGAAAATGAAAAGATTACTTTAGTATCGAAATTCAAGTTATAAATTTGTTACAAAAGCCGTCATTTGCTATAGGTATCAAATGAAGGAGGAAAATAATAAGAATTGATTTTTTTTTTAAATTATTCAGACGGTCTCGACACCGAACGCTTTCCTGCACACTGAAATTTGGTAAAAGTGGTACAAATGAAGAACGTCAAATTCCCTAAAATAATAGCGCTGGAAGACAGGAAAGTAAGTGTAAAGATTTAAGTGTATCCACGGCCTCTTGTGATGTGATCAATATAAACAATGTGAACTTCAAGGATTTAGGAAATACCTATACCGTTATTTAGGGAAATTAGAATAGCCCTAAAATCATATTATAACAATAATCTTACTCCATGCTTTTTAGAAAACGAAGATCACCCGGTTTACAGGGAATTACGGCTTAATTGTACAGGCAATTAGTATCTTAGCGTTCCTCTTTGTTGGACCATTTAAACATAATTATCTTAGGAATAATTTGAGATTGGGTAACAACAAGTCTAATAATTTTTCAGAAATCGTGAGGTGCGGTCTGGTGTGATGTAGGTTACAGAAAACATTTTCTTTATCGTGCCAACGTTTCGATCTTTATTGAGATCATCTTCAGGGCCTGTCTTTTCTATACCGACTTCCTTCCCTACCCCTTCAAAATCCAACATGGATAAACATAAAACAGCAAAATCTCACTGACACTCAACACGCAAGAATGGCACAATTACACAGAAGACAAACACTTTGAATGAGTAAAAATACTTTGATTGAATATCATAAAAACATATATTTTTCATTGTATAAATTCAACTTTTCCACATCCCACATGTATTTGTTAAATTTAAACAATGTTTGTAAATCCCAGGCCCTGAAGATGATTTCAATAAAGATCGAAACGTTGGCCCGATAAAGAAAATGTTTTTCTGAAACCTACATCACACCAGACCGCATCTCACGATTTCTGAATAGATATTCATATATTTTTCAGAAAATACTGAGTTCTGAATAACTATCGATTAAAGGTCACTAATCACCACAAATAAGTCTAATTATAAAAATTAGGGATGATAGTCTAAAACTCAACAAAAACACCTTTTAATATTATTTTATTTTAATGTAAGAGAAGAGCTGTACTTTATTCCGACCAGTCCAAGATAATCTGAATTGAACAAAAATTGGCTAGGGTTGGAAGTTCACCCCGAAAACGTGTCTGTAGATTGTATGAATGGAAAAGTTGGGATCAGTTTAATTAGATATTGAAAAGATTTTACAATCTTCAATCAAACCTTTAACAAAAAATAATTGGTTACAACTAACTACCAAATAATAACAATAATAACTAATAATAAATAAAATGAACAAAACGATAGATAAACAAAAATGTAAAATATAAAATAAATAATAAAATAAATGCACAAATAAAGATATTTAAAACCATTTACTAGTTTTCGGGGTCCGCTTGACCAATTAATATCTTTGAATTAATTAAGGTTTCTAGTTGAGATAAAAAAGTCAGCGTCACGAGCGGGATTCGAACCCACGACCGTCGATGTCACAATAGCTCAGGTGGTAGATGAGCGGTGTATCTAGCCGAAGGTCGTGGGTTCGAATCCCGCTCGTGACGCTGATTTTTTTATCACAACTAAAAACCTTAATTAATTTTGATATTTACATAGTTTTTTGGTCTAATGTTTTCGTTGTTGTAAAAATGAATCACGGAAGTTTTACCTTAATTTATTTTGTATTTACCGTATTTTAGTTGTTAATTTATTCGTATAACGACATGTTTATAATAAAAGTTTCCCATTGTACTTATTACAGATACATATTGAACTTTGAAAAATGGCAAAAAGGAGGGAAAGTCCAATGTAAAGAAATAGCTTTTATTTAATTTTTACATAATATTTAGATGGTGATGAACCTTAAGTTTATTTCACTTGTTTTCGTGGTCCGCTTGACCAATCACTATCTTTCAATTAATTAATGTTTTTAGTTGGGATAAAAAAGTCTGTGTCACGAGCGGGATTCGAACCCACGATCTTCGGCTAAATACGCCGCTGCTCTACCACTTGAGCTATCCTGACCTCGATCCACTCAGACACTAGCTTCCCATCTCAACCCCACCTTTTGAATTTCCCCTCCTTTTTGCCATTTTTTCACACTGACTTTTTTATCTCAACTAAAAACCTTAATTAATTGAAAGATATTAATTGGTCAAGCGGACCACGAAAACCCGTGAATTTAATAAGTAAAAATGAAGTGTACCTTCACTAAAACTGTCCGTGGCCATTTCATTTGTCGCCGAGAATCAAATAGATTACACGACATTTGCAAAATGGCAAAAAGGAGGGAAAATTCAAAAGGTGGGGTTGCGATGAGAAGCTAGTGTCTGAGTTGGATCGAGGTCAGGCGTATCTAGCTGAAGATCGTGGGTTCGAATCCCGCTCGTGACACTGACTTTTTTATCTCAACTAAAAACTTTAATTAATTGAAAGAATTTAGAACAATGATTGACTGTCCTATCGGCCAGGGCCAAATTTTACTCATTGTATTTACATCAAAAAATTATTCATTATAAATTTATATAATTTAAATAAAGCATTTTTGTATTGAATCGAATTGAAAAGGAAATTAAAGTTAAATTTTAGGAATTGAAAAAATGATTACATGTCTGTTTTTCTGTATTGTTGGTCAATTAGGACCAAAGCGGTTAAAAATTTTCAATATTTGTACCAGGTTTCTTCATATAAAGAACATACACTTTAATTGCTACTGTNTATTTAAATGGCTAAGATTCTAGCTAATAATAATAATAATATAATAGCCAATAAGAATAATATTGGTTTCTTCTGATAGACACTTTTAAACCATTCGCGCTAATAAATAAAATTATAAAGAAGAAAACCAACTAACTCTGACTCGTGGGAGTGGGATGATCCCCACCCGATTAAGGATAGGCCATGCAAGGTTGACACGCGGACACTTTTGTTTGGGCCAATGCCCGCGTATGTGTCCAGCATGTAGAGAACGGTCGTTCGATGTGTCCCATTTAATTGAAGATGTCACTCTCTCTCTCGCTGAATAGAGAGAGCGCGTAGGAATGCCACCTGATATGAGAATTGTGCTTGAACACCGCAGTGCATATTTGGGTCCGTTTTGATTCCAGTAGGAAGGAAATATGGTTGTTTTTTTAAATAATACTTCTAGTTTTCTGTCCCGTAGTGAGAGTCGAGAGTGAATGTATTTATTGGCGTGAATAAGTACTGTGAGAGGGCCGATGGTGAAATATTCTACCATCTACCCTTAGTTATATAATAAGGGTAAAGGGTGATGGAGGAATATCTAGTACTCCACCATCCTAACTGTAAATAGGAAAGAATATATTTTAAAATGAGAGAGAACGTGAGTAGGAGGCTGATTAAGTTAGTGGCTGACATGTCCAAGCTGTAGAAATGATGAATGATATAGTGAGTGCGGTGTTCAATCCTTTTTAAAAAAAAGATAGTTCCTACTCACAGTAAGTTGTTTTCCAAGGGCTCGAAATCCGGATCGTTGGAAAACAATTTACTATGAGTAGGAACTATCTTTTAAAAAAAAAGGATTGTCCAAGCTGTTGATAGCCCCTGGAGCCCAAGCTCGTTGGCTGGAGCGAGAGATTCATGGTTTGACCTCGGACTGCCAACACAGGCGATTCTCAAGTACTCTATTGTAAAGGAGTGTGATAGGTATGCTAGGTCTAGATTTGAAATCTTTGAAGGAGAGGACATCACCAAATCACTCCCCGAGATAAAATGGTCTAACATTTTGGGGTTTGTGAACTGGTCCAAGAGGTTTATGCAGGACACGTGAGCCGACCAAGTCCCGGACCCTTTCGGGATGGGGTACGAGNATATATATATACTCTATTGTAAAAGACAAAAGATAAAAATGCCGGTGGGCTGCGAGAAATGATAAACTCAACTCTCAACACGTGTTTGCATATGTACATGTATGTGCAGATTTGAGCTCATATACAGAGTGTATCGACTTCTATAGTCCGCCCATTTAATTCGGAAACGATTAACTTTAGACAAAAAATGGTCTTATACAAGGTGGTAACAGATCTAGCCGGGGAATGACACTAACTTTGTTATTTTAAATGAGAATCCCATAAGCTAAAACAAAATTGAAGATAGTACCATAACTCGGGTAAAACAAGTGAGAAGTGAGAAGTGAGAATTTATTTTTTGCTCGCAAAACAAGGGCATAACTCAGAAATGGTCGATCCTATCAAAATTTTCCTTTCAGTAAAAGTGGCATAAAATAAGCTCTAGAATCGAACTGTACAATAAAAATATGTGGTTCTCATTTAAAATAACAAACACTTTATACATTGATACACCCTACAGATCAGTAAAAGCAACTACGTACTTGATGTGCTTAACGATTATTTCATAATTGTTAGGCACTCACTACTCGCTCTTTAATGGGGTCTTTGAGTGTATTAGACATCGGCCCCAGTATTTATGTTAGTTCATTACATAAACATTTCAAGTATGCAGAGACTCCTCTAGATGTCTAAATACTCTAATTATTTAATATAATCAAATTCACAACGTGTTCTACGACGTTGAACTGGGAGAGACCGTGAGTACTGAGAACTTAACAGTCAGCATTTTGAGTTCACCTGGTTTAAAAGATGCAGGTTGAACCATAAATATTTTTCTAGAGCATTTAAATAAGGTCTGCGACATGATGACGGTGTCCGATCACCCGGCCCTCCTGTTTTTGATGATTATTATCAACCGGGTCCGTTTTATGAGTTTCTAGAATGTGAAAGAGGCATAGTGATGATGTACGGAAAATAATAAGACTATCCAATAGAATTTCTTGAAACATTTTCTTGTATTCTAAGTTCTGAGGGATGGACGTCTAACATCCATCTATTCTTGCTGGTTTTGTATGTCAAACATTGCCATCTGTGGAAACAACGTTGCATTTTATGGCTGAATGTAATATATTGGACGAGATCAGGTTGTTGCACTTGGGATCTTTTACCCTCTCTAGAAAGACTCTGACAAATTTGTTGGATGGCTCAGATGTACGTCCGCCACGCCTGGAAATATAGATTAGATCTAATAATGGAATTCAATTTTTGACCCCTCCAATTCGCTCCAATTTCCTTTATACGATTAAGACGTCTGTTTGTTTGCTATTATAAGTGGTTTTACTATTATGTTTAACTTTTTTTGGGTGTGTGCTAGCATATAGTGAATAATTCACTAGTTTTCGTGGTCCGCTTGACCAATCAATATCTTTCAATTAATTAAGGTTTTAGTTGAGATAAAAAGTCAGTGTCGCGAGCGGGATTCGAACCCACGACCTTCGGCTAGATATACTTCACTAAAGCTCTCCGTAGCCATTCCATTTGTCGCCGAGAATCAAATAGATTACACGACATTTGAAAAATTGGAAAAAAGGAGGGAAAATTCAAAAGGTGGGGTTGAGATGGGAAGTTAGTGTCCTAGTGGATCGAAGTCACGATAGCTCAAGTGGTAGAGTAGCGGCGTATCTAGCCAAAGGTCGTGGGTTCGAATCCCGCTCGTGACACTGACTTTTTCATCTCAACTAAATAGCGAATAATGTTATAACCTCTCTTTAATCCTTCTCTTATTTTTTTCTTTTATTCATTTTCTCTTAACAACTACCTCCGGCAGACGGAGTACTATGCTTTTTAAATAATCGTACAAAGACAACAAAAAAACCTTTACTTAAAACATAAAACAATGACTTGTTTACTTTATACTGTTACTAAATGTTTCACATTCATACGATTAAAAATAAAGAAAATCAGTTTAGTTTCATCATTTCCAGAGCTAACCGGAATATCAATTGGCTTTTTAAATTGTTCTCTTTGATGAAACAATAAATTTCTGTAAAAAATTTATTCTTATTTTTTAAAACATAGTTTTAAGTCGAGAAGATCTCGCTTGAGCAGATGCTTTGACCAACGGCGTACATAGCATTTGTTATGTAGCCATGTCCTGAGCGCTCTACCATCCACGATGGTCTAAATGGTTTAGGGCCATCGGAAATTTCATTCGAAAAGCAGGTAGTGGTCGACCGCCATGTAGGACGGCTGGAGATCGTGTTATTGCTCTGATCGCACTACCGAACCGTCATTTAACCGCTTTCTCGATAGCAAGTCAACTCTGAATGTAAGAGTGAGCTCTAAAACAGTCATGAGAAGGCTTCGTGAGAATACCTAGTCTCTAAATGTTTACATCAGGTTTTCAACTACTGAATAGGCATCGAGTAGAAAGGCAACTATTAGCATCTCGCTTGGACTCTTAGGTCAAAGGCATTTCAAAGACAGCTATGGTATGGAGTGGAAACAACGTCCATTCCCTACCGAACTGATTGTCTTACAGAATGGATCTTTCACTGCACTAGGGTATATTGGGGAAGTTCTGGAAGCTGTGGTCTCATTCGCTTCATTTATTTGGGACAACTTCGCGTTAATGCATGATAATGCTCGACCTATGTTGCTCGAGTTGCCATCCATTGCTTGGACAATGTACGGATTGCAACAGTTACTTGGCCAGCACGTTCTTCGTCAGCCAGCACTTATGGGACTTGAAAAAGAGCTGGAATGGACATAGCCTGCTGCCGTTTATCAGCTTCAAACCTCTTGTTTCACAAGTCGAAATCCTATCGCTAATTTACTTTATGCCTAGGATACGTGAAGTTCTCCGCAAGACCAGAGCAGGTAAGACGCGTTATTAAGAGCAAAACTAGGTACTATATTGTTACTTAAATCTTAATATATCACTAAATGATTTCCTGCTTGGGTGAATTTTCTTTCAAACCTTCATAATTAAATAATTTAAATTAAAAGTAATGCATTTTGGATTTCGTTTAATGTGGTTAGTTGAGTACATGGCTATAATCAAATCCTTTTCAGTCCCACTATAAATTAAATTGAGGACCGCTTAGCCCCTATTGTTTTTGAGTTGCCAGGTGATCATATGTGTAAATCAAATTGTTTAAATGGGTGTCAGTGTGTGTGTACAGAAAAGGGTGCGGCAATCAGCATGATCTGCATTGTTTATTGTGGATCACCCGGCCGTAAATTCATGGGAGACACTAAGTCCTTTTTCAAGAGACGACCCTCTTATCTCGGCCGGAGTTACATGCAAGTTTAATTCCTTTAAATTACGAGAGACCCGTGTCTTAATCAGTCCAATCTGAAATCACTTAACCGAAGTTTGGTGCGACTCCCACCGGCCCATTGATAATCGCTCAGTCCAAACAGTGTGCATATGTATGATCTGTGATTTGCTTTACATGAATTATATGAGTGAACTAGTCAGATCTCGTTTTAAGTTCAACTTGGGCTTAACACAGCCATGAGTCTAAGCTAATTAAAAAATTAAGCCTATAGCAGCCAGAACTAAATATGATTGGCCTTTGGTACATAGCAAATTTGTCAATTGTAATAATTGCTCAAATAATAAACTATTATTTTGTGAAAAAATATGAATTTTGGACAAATAAGTAGATTTTTACACAATATATATGATATACGTTTAAAAAAAATAGATACCTATAAAAATACATACATTTTGACAATCTTTTTGTTTCAAGACACAAAACTCACACACACAATCACCAGCAAACAGCCAAATACAAAAAATATATTTAGGCCATTTAAACAGTTTAACACAGGTAACACAGACGCAAGCACACACATACACACACACTCACATAACGCACGTACATATTGATAAACAATTTATTTTATATATCAATGATTATTTGGAGGTCGTGAGATGCGGTTTGGTGTGACGTAGGTTTTAGAAAAACATTTTCTTTATCGTGCCAACGTTTCGACCATTATTGAGATCATCTTCAGAGACTGGGATTAATAAACATTGTTTAAATTTTAAAATACATGGAGGATGTGAAAAAATTGAATTTATACAATGCTAGATTTTTTTTTAGATTCAAAAAATTTTCTAGCATTGTATAAATTCATTTTTTTAATCTAAAATTTTCTAGCATTGTATAAAGTCATTTTTAAAAATCTAAAATTATCTAGCATCGTATAAATTAATTTTTTCACATTCTACATGTATTTGTAACATTTAAACAATGTTTATTAATCCCAGGCTGTGAAGATGATCTCAATAAAGATCGAAACGTTGGCACGATAAACAAAATGTTTTTCTAAAACCTACGTCACATGACCTCCAAATAATCATTAATTAACGGTCACTAAACACCACACCTTTATATATCATTATTATTTGACGTATGTAGAATGAAAAACACCACAAATTTTCCATCTCAGTCCCTTCATGATCTATGTATTTTTATCTATTTATTTAAAGTATGTCATACATGAGGGCTTAATTTCCAACTACCTTATGGTTATTACCTACGAAAGTCAAACCACATTACACTATTATTTCCATAGTACTCTTAACAAGAAATCTAAGATAAAACGTGTTTTTAAAAATAATTTTTAATATTATTATTTTCAACCTTATCTTTCCTTCTAAATCAAACTATGTTTGTACCTCTAGGAAGAAAAATATGAAAATACACTTAAAAACATTTACATTAATATGTAAAATCAATTCAGCTTATTACCTAAAATTAAACAAAACGAAAACATGTAAATCTGTGTACAAATTATTTTAATTGTAGTTTTGACTTTCTCTTAGGCTAAACGAATTTAATACTTGTGTAAAAAAGTGTTTTTTGCAGCAATTTTGTGTTGTTGCAAGTGGTAAATAGATCATTTTTATTTCGGCTCTGTAAGGATATAATAAGGAGCTCTTTGGAAAAGCAGAACTTTCAGCCATTTTCTTCTCGAGCAGAAAGATTTTGTTTCAGAAAAAAAAGTAAATAAATTAATCAATTTAAAAAAAATCTGTTCTTGTAAAAACGGTAAATTTGTTTTGTTCAATTGTTAATAGGCTAAACTTGAATGGAAAAAAGGAAATGACGCTCATTTGAATTTTGTAACCTTTATACACACTCGAAAGGCAGACTAGAGTTGCAAGATTTATTTTTGGAAAGATACATGATGAAATTGATATTAAGAAAATAATTTGTACAATACCCTTCCCTTAGCTCGATAAAGCTCCAAAAGATTACCGAGGACACTAGGGTCCAAACAAAGCGAATATTTAGATAATTGAATTGTGGCTATAACATGTAATATAATAATTGGAATTAATAAGTATGTTTAATTTGTACAATTATTGATAATTATTTCATTAGTTATCCAGTCATTAGTGCCAGGGTTGACCTCAATTACCCCTCAGGAATATCGAGTACTCTGAGGTAGGTGAAGGCTAACAAAACTATCATGTTTTTATCTTGTGCCTGTGTGTTTATTTGTGTTATTTTATACACAGAGCCTGAGGTACAGAGAAGCTGGTTAACGTTATATCAAAACACACTAAAAGAAATAAGAAAAATCGAGAGAAAGATACGGAAAGAAAAGTTTGTATAGCAAAGTCAAAATTTTAAAGAATAAATTGTTTTAGGTTGTTAATGTTTATTTGTTTAATCATTCCTTTTATCTTCTTTTTTTTAAAAGAGGAATTAGGAATAAAATGCATTGCTGGCAATGAGGGGCGTTTCCTGTATTTTCCCGCTGAATTATAGCTCCATCCCCCGTCTTCCTCCACGTCCACGGGGTGGTTGTTTCTAACTGAAATTCCTCCCATTTTTTCCTGCTCGTGCGAAAAAAACAAAAAACACAAAAGTCCCAACTGCGTATTTCATAACTTTGGACGATTTCTCATTCCGATAAAGAGTTCAAACTGTGGTTTAAGCGGTATTTTGGAGAAGATAGTTTTCAACGCCTCGCACCGACGCGATTGTTTAAAATATTACAGTAACTCCTCGTAGAATCTGTTTTCACGAACAATCTGGACCAACTTATGGTCTTGAAGAAAGTAGGAAATTCAGTTGTTACTGTCACGCTTTTGACCCTAATCAGGTCATCATTATGTAGGTATGTCTACAGATTGACATATTTAAGGTTGTTAGGCGACTCAGTCCTAAAATTTCCAAGGATTGTAAAAAATTTTGCCCTGATGGTTATTTTAAAATAGGTGAAAAGCTTGGCAGTAAAAATTGAATTTCCTATTTTCTTCAAGACCATACCTTGATCCAGTGTTTTTGAGTGAAAATCTGGTCGATACTTCTAACATTGAAATCTGTTTTGCCTGGGCATCCATTAATATTTTAATTGCTTCTATTTTATTGAATAACGATAACGTTTAATTTCACAAAAGCTTTGAAAACTTAATTATCTTTATGATCAGTTAAACGTTTAAAACTTTTACATAATTAACAAAAATTTTAAATATAGATAAATTATGTTAATTCTACTAGAATAGACGAACGATCCCAGAGGACTTAATGAATTTTATCTTTTAATAATGCTCGTTCTCTGATCAATGTAATATCTGCATAAAATCAATGGAATGTTAAAACAAAAACTAAACTCAAACTAACAAACTTTCCCTATTTTGAATGCTGGATGTATCGACCACTTTTTTACTCACACATATTTTGGAACACGGTCTTGAAGTAAAAACCAAATTCATTTCGTACTACCAAGCTTTCGGCAGGGTCACAGACCTTGTTGCAACGTTGGGACTAAGTCGGTCTTCTAAGAAATTTGAAATGAAAAATATAATGTCAATTTGTGGACATATTTAAGAATGTTTTGCTCTGATGATGTTCTTAAAATAGGTCGAAACCTTGGCGGTAAAAACTAAATTTGCTTTTCTCATCAAGTTCATAGTGATCCAGCGTATTCGTGAAACATTCCCTACTTAACTTGATGCTTTTGGCCTGCGAATCGGTGAACTCATGCTGAAAAGGCAATTGGTCAGTTATTGGGTTTTTCTTCACTCGCAAGTTTGTTAACTATTCAAACTGGTTTCGGCATTGAGCCATCTTCAGTGAGGAAGAAGTATCATTTATAGAATCTTAATACTGATAGACAGATAGATATAAACATATGTATTTATTTGAAAAATCTTGTCTTACTTCCTCCTTCCTTTCTCCTTTCTTTTCCCTTCATTTTCCATTCTCTCTCCCTCCCTCTCTCTCTCTCTCTCTCTCTCTCTCTCTCTCTCTCTCTCTCTCTCTCTCTCTCTCTCTCTCTCATTCCCTATTTTTTCGTAACTCTTTCCCTTCCCTACCATTTTTTCTCATTTCTTCTCTATTAGATGTCTTCTTTTCAGTTACACTCACGACATATACGCAAGGACGCATCGTATTTTCTTAACGTTTGTTCTTCTCGGTGAAATGTTTTGGTTGTTACGAACCAGGGTTGCACAAAATCAAACTAAGTTTCAGACAGAACTAGAACCAATATTTATAAACCTCCTCTTTGACAACAGCTACATCTTTTACCATGTTATGGTACCCCTGTGTGTGACAAAACGACGTTCAATTTTCCCAATATTACAAGAGCAGGATTGCAATGTAGGTTGAGAGAACATAATGGATTAGGTCTGGAAGCTCGAGCTGATGACTGACTTTTTTATCTCATCCAAATCCTTAATTAAAGATTACTTAATTGAAAAGGAAAAATAAAATTGATGCAACAATGTCAAATTTGTTCAAAATTGAGTATTCTGAGATCGTGAGATGCGGTCTGGTGTCATGTAGGTTTCAGAAAAACATTTTCTGTATCATGCCAACGTTTCGATCTTTATTGAGACCATCTTAAGGACCTGGGACTTACAAACATTGTTTACATTTAACAAATACATGTAAATTTAAACAATGTTTGTAAATCCCAGGCCCTTAAGATGATCTCAATAAAGATCGAAACGTTGGCACGATAAAGAAAATGTTTTTCTGAAACCTACATCACACCAGACCGCCTCTCACGATTTCTGAATAATTATCGATTAACGGTCACTAATCACCTCACACGGTCCTATATTTTTTTAATTACGGATTTAGCCTTAGTTACTCTAATAACTAAGAGTTTTTAAAATTAAAATCATACTATCGTAGTAAGCAAAACTTAATTGACAAATGGAAATTATTATTATTTACACTTTTAAAATATCTTCTTTAGTACCTTCCAATTTGAAAATATTTATATCAAGATTTGAACTCTGGTGTATATTACTTCTCATTTATTAATTTATGTGGTTTAGTCTAAATACGTACACTTTAAAAAAATAAACAAGCTAAATGTAATATCACAGTTATGTAATCGTGACCGTTATCAAAACAGCATAAACTTTAATATTATGTGTGGTGATTAGTGACTGTTAGTCGATAATTATTCAGAAATCGTGAGAGGCGGTCTGGTGTGATGTAGGTTTCAGAAAAACATTTTCTTTATCGGGCCAACGTTTCGATCTTTATTGAGATCATCTTCAGGGCCTGGGATTTACAAACATTGTTTAAATTTAACAAATACATGTGGGATGTGGAAAAGTTGAATTTATACAATGAAAAATACATGTTTTTATGATATTCAATCAAAGTATTTTTACTCATTCAAAGTGTTTGTCTTCTGTAATTGTAGTAAGTAATTGTGCCATTCTTGCGTGTTGAGTGTCAGTGAGATTTTGCTGTTTTATGTTTATCCATGTTGGATTTTGAAGGGGTAGGGAAGGAAGTCGGTATAGAAAAGACAGGCCCTGAAGATGATCTCAATAAAGATCGAAACGTTGGCACGATAAAGAAAATGTTTTCTGAAACCTACATCACACCAGACCGCACCTCACGATTTCTGAAAAATTATTAGACTTGTTGTTACCCAATCTCAAATTATTCTTAAGATAATTATGTTTAAATCGTCCAACAAAGAGGAACGCTAAGATACTAATTGCCGTTTTTTTAAACTTAAAATTGTTTCATATGTTTGGTGATTGGTGACTGTTAATCGATAATTATTCAGAAATCGTGAGAGGCGGTCTGGTGTGATGTAGGTTTCAGAAAAACATTTTCTTTATCGTGCCAACGTTTCGATCTTTATTGAGATCATCTTCAGGGCCTGGGATTTACAAACATTGTTTAAATTTACATGTATTTGTTAAATGTAAACAATGTTTGTAAGTCCCAGGTCCTGAAGATGGTCTCAATAAAGATCGAAACGTTGGCATGATACAGAAAACAAATGCATGTAGGATGTGGAGAAAAGTGAATTTATACAATGCAAAAAACATTTCTTTTATATTCGATCAATGTATTTCTATATTATTTTTCTACAGCATTTTTCTGAAAACTACATCACACCAGACCTCATCTCACGATTTCTGAATAATCATCGACTAACGGTCACCAATCACCACACATTTCTTTGGCCAATGTTAAAAATTCTTGTGATTTTTTGGTCAGCCATGAGAATATTATCTCCATGGAAAAGGAGCACCAATATTAAGAGTCGACGATTTTGATAGATACATTTTGAGCTATTATCCAACAGAATCACATGTGACTACTCAGACGGTCTCAGGCCTGTTATCCCATTCCTAGACACTAATATAACCCTTAATGAGCTCCAATCAGTTTTAAACTCGTGTAAAAAGACAAAACCTTCGGCTTAGATCATATTTGTTATGAGTTCTACGTCAATTTAACACCTGCGTGTGAATATTATGTCTTGAATTTATTTAATACAGTTTTGCTCAGGAAGATATTCCTAAAAAGTGGTCATCAATCGAACTAAGAATGCCGTTTAAATAAGGAAATCCAAACGACCCGGTTAATTATAAAGGAATTACTCGTCTCATTTTGGCAAACTATTTATTTCAATAATTAATAATTGATTGATGTCAAAGTGGCGTTTGACTATGTTAATCATTCCTTCTTACGGGATGTTGGCCTCATTTGGAATTTGGGCCATAATGATCAATATTCTGCAATAATTATTTATTTTACAATTAAGAAATTTGGTTACTTCATATTTTAGTTAAGTTGGCTAAACTCTAATAAATATTACATAATGCCTCTTTAATGTGTTTTTACTGTAACTTTATTTTCTAATATTTTCAAAATTGTATATCTAATTGTATATAAATCTCCTGTATAAAATAACATGAATTCTACTTGTAAAAGCTAAACTGTTGCTTTTTTTCAACAAATAAATATTTCTATTTTTCTTCTTTTATAATAGTTTTTCTTCACCTTAAATTAACAAGCATATAAAGAAAAATATGATTTTTTTTTGTAACACATATTTAACACCCTGTTAAAAATATGGAGTACATAAGACCATAGGGAGAAGGGGAGGGAGGGAGGGGGAGAGAGAGAGAGAGAGAGAGAGAGAGAGAGAGAGAGAGAGAGAGAGAGAGAGAGAGAGAGAGAGAGAGAGAGGGAGAAGGAGTTGGCGAGGGTGAGAGGGAGAGGGGAGAGAGAGAGTGACAGAGCAAGGGAGATATATAGATAAAGAGAGTGTGAAGGAGTTGGNGAGAGAGAGAGACTGATTGACAGACAGACAGAAGAAAGAAAGATAATGAAAGAGAGTATTTATCACAAACTAAATTTGTTAAACTGTAATTTCAAAACCTCTTTAAATTTTACCACTTCATTTTCTTAAGCTGGACATTCAGAGTGAGACAGACAGAGAGTGACTGACAGACAGACAGAAGAAAGAAAGATAATGAAAGAGAGTGTGTGTATTTATCACAAACTAAATTTGTTAAACTGTAATTTAAAAGCCTCTTTAAATTTTACCACTTCGTTTTCTTAAGCTGGACATTCAGAGTGAGAGAAAGAGAGAGAAAGTGAGACAGACAGAGAGACTGACTGACAGATAGACAGAAGAAAGAAAGATAATGAAAGAGAGTATTTATCACAAACTAAATTTGTTAAACTGTAATTTCAAAACCTCTTTAAATTTTACCACTTCGTTTTCTTAAGCTGGACATTCAGAGTGAGAGAAAGAGAGAGAGAGAGAGAGAGAGGGAGAGAGAGAGAGAGAGAGAGAGAGAAGATATTTAATTAATCAATGTTAACATTTTCTTTTCGACCATTTTTAGACTCTTGGTAATGTACAAAGTTTACTAAAAGTTTTACGATGATGATTAGGTTTAAAATTTAATTTATAACGAGATTCGGGATTGTTTTAAATCTGCGAGTACTGTAAAGTAATTAATTATGACAGTAAGAAACTTATTGATGCCAAACAATGAAGAATAACAATTATACCAAATCTTCCTTATAAAAATAATAAAGATAATATAGTATTAACAACATGTAGCATCAGTACAACTTTTCTAAAACATGTAAAACTTATTAAATTTTTGAAATTTCTGTAAAAATATTGCTTTTCTTTGCCGAAAATTTTTTAGTTTATTGGTTTTTCATTTTATTAATGTCGATAATTTGTTGTATTAATGGCTATGGTCTTTTATCTAAAATTATATTACCCTTTGAGTTTTATTGGTAGGAGATAAACCGTCATCATATTTTTCAAATATACCCCGATTTTGATAGCCGGCTAATTTGAACTTACCATTAATTCTGAGATGATTTCCAACTCCATTAACTAGGTCCTGATAAGAAAGTAGATTATGTTTCACTTACAATTTTTTAATAGACAGAAGGATTTCTGAGAACCACCAGTCAAACAGCATTTCTTAACGCGGGTGGCCACTGTCGACTCGGATCTCTCCCGGCAATTCGAATCCGAAGCGATTTTCTGATCAGCCGACCGAAAACGAGCAACTTTAATTTAATTACCGGTGATAAACATTAACGGTTCACGGAAACGTTTATAACTGTGAGGGGGATGCGAATGAAAGGGGGTTGCGGGGGTTAAAGGACAAAACCGGGTATGCTATAGACCTGGGCGCCATACATTATTACTCCACCATCGACAACCATTTAATCAGCATATCTGCCATTTGTCAACGGCTATTTACGTACTGGAAGAATTGAAATGGTCTATTTGTTCGGACACATCCGATCCACATCCTCTTGGGTGTTATGTGTTTTTTTTTTTTAGAGAATTGGAGGCGGCAGGAGTAAATCTGTTTGTCTATATAAATCCATTCTAAAAGGACAATTTATTCCGCTCGTGTATATCGTTTTGTTCAGGCGAAAAACTGGAAATAGCTTAAAACACCGAGAAATATATAAATTAGTATGTTTTTTAATAACAGAATTACGTTAAGTATTTAAAAACATTGTTTAAAATTAAACGTTAAAAATAAAACTTCTGGTTCGCTTTTGGACAACGAAATAACAGAAAAGGATTTATTTTTAAGTGATATACTGCTATTTAAAATTTTGCACTTAAACACTATTTTTTAAAACAGGGTTTCACAATCTTTTTATGATACATATTCTACTACACCCGATTCGTAAAAACACTATTTTCTATTCAATTAATTAAGGTTTTTAGTTGAGATAAAAAAGTCAGTGTCACGAGCGGGACTCGAACCCACGACCCTCGGGTTGACACGCCGCTACTCTACCACTTGACCTACCGTGACTTGAAGTCATGGTTCGAGTCCCGCTCGTGACACTGACTTTTTTATCTCAACTAAAAACCTTAATTAATTGAATGATATTCATTGGTCAAGTGGGCCACGAAAACTAGCGAATTTACTATTTATGAACATTTATGAATGAATGTTTTTTATTCGTGAGCAAGATTTACATTTTGTTTGAATACGTCATATTTTACATCTTTAAGTGTCTACATTTTATTATTTTATATTGTTTCAACCTCTGCGTTAAAAAATTCATTCAGAGTGTAAAATGGTTTTTTTTTAAAAGACCCTTGTAGGTAATGTTGTTATATGGACAGGTAGTTTATTAAATAGCTTGACTCGAACAAACTCAAACTTTTTTTTTTTTATTGCATTTATTTGGTATTTACAATTACAAGTGATGTATTAAGTAAATATGTTCGTATATGTTGAATTATCATTTGAGGATCTTGTAGGAGAAGTTGCCCAGTGGTAACACTCCTTCATTCTGATATCTTGTTCAGTCGTCACACAATGAGAAGGTCTCAGGGCCACTTTCGCTTCAATCGTCTTGAAGGATTTTCAGGTAGGGTTGAAGAGATAAATTTCGTACGAATAGATTACTGTGTGTGTTCAGTGATTGATGAAATTTTTTATATCGGGTTTTGATGAGTTCATATACAAACGGGATGTGTAGGTCTTTATGGATAGTGTAATTTGAAACGTAAAAAGGAGCATTTATAATTTGACGAAAAATTTTAGATTGGATTGATTGGAGACGCTGGGAATTGGAAACCTTGGTTGAGCCCTACACTTCACAACCGTACGCTCAGAGAGGTCTAATCATTAAAGATTTCAGGTCTTGTAAATTAAAAGTTTATTTTCAAGGTCTAATTTTGATCGTGAGTCGAGTAGTCTTTTTAAAAATTTATAACGTCGGTTTGTTTGCTGTCTTTTCAGTCTTGTATGGGGATTCCAAGTCAGTCGTTTATCCATGAAAAGTCCAAGATAACGCACAAGGTAGGCAATGGAATTCCATTTATACTCACCGCAGGACAGACATTTTTACGTAAGGTAAAATTTATCTGTGTGCTTTTTGTTAGGTTTATCTTTATTCTCTACTTTGTGAACCATATTGTTAATTCATTCAGGTGTTGTAAGTGTTGAGAGTTAATTCAGGGGTCCGAATTGCGTGTAAGAATCGCTGTATCATCAGCGAATGTGTGTGTCGAAATGTTAACGTGTGTAGGAATATCTGCAGTGTATATGCAAAATAGAAAAGGCCCAAGTATGCTTCCCTGAGGAAGACCCGCCTTTATGCGTACATAAGGTGAGAATTCAATTCCCTGACGGACTCGACAAAATCGATCCGTCAGATAAGATCTCAGTATGAGATAGTACGTATGAGGGAGGATGTTCCTCAGTTTCCAAAGCAAGTCCGAGTGCTAGACTCGATCGAAGGCCTGTTCTAAATCAAGAAAGACACCCAAGCAATGCTGTTTTTGTTCGAAGGAAGAGGCTATATTGTCAGCAACACGATGTAATTGTTGAGTTGTCGAGTGAAATGTGCGGAACCCAAACTGCTGATCTGGAATAATATTAGAATTTTCAATTATTGGCACTAATCGTCGGAGAAGTAGTTTTTCTAGTATTTTGGCAAGGATAGAAAGGAGACTAATGGGTCGATAGGAATTTGGAAGATCAGAAGGTTTATTTGGCTTATGAATCATTTTAATTATAGAGAACTTCCATTGCAATGGAAAATATGTGGTCCTGAGTAAAGTGTTGTACAAGTATGTTAAGTATTGTAATCCTCCGTGGGGCAAATTTTGTAATATTTGTTTTGTAATTAGATCATAACCTGGAGCTTTTCGTGAAGGTAGTTGTTTAATAGTGTGTCGTTTATCTAATGGAGTAAATGCTTTAGGAGGATAAGAAAGTTGCAAGGGGACATTCGTCATGTCACATAAAGTCGTGTTCAATGTTAAGCTGATGGTCATGATCAAGAATGTCATGGTGTGCAGTAAAAATTGTGGAAAGATGCTCTGAAAACAATTTAGCAAAGTCGGAATTGGATTTTGCCCAAGCGTTGTTACTACGTATAGGAGGTGTATGGTCCTTATATCGCAGGATCTTACGGGTACATTACCACAAAGACTTGTCTGTTTTGGAAAGCGAGTAGTATATTGTTTGTACATTTCAGCCCTAAGTTTGGCCAGTTCTTGTTTCAGCTTTCTCGCGAGTTGGTTCGTCCGTCGATGATCACACGGATATTCGTTACGCTACCAGATTGCCCTGGCCCTTCGCTTTCAGTTGGAAGTAAAAACTCAAACCTATGATTAATTTTAGTCTTTGTACAGAATGGATAAGACAACCTATTTTTCGTTCTAGTATTATGTTCATGTACATTATTTACATATATATAATTTACAATGTTTTTCTTAATATACAATAACGTGGTATAAATGTTCAGGTTTATCACAGTCATAATTTTATATTTACAAAAGACTAATGTACAGGACTCTTTTCTTTTCAAGTAGAACATTATTCTTACACATCTTTTTTGAATAATGAGGACATCTTTTAGAAGAGAACTTTTCCCCACACTAGCAACTCATAGCTCCTTGGAACTATATATACTCCTTGGAAAAGTGCAAAGTAGACTATGGTGGTCAAGTGGTATCCGTACTTTTTAACATTAGAAAACAAAGGGAAGACAACCTACTGACAATATACTTCACTGGCACCATGATAAGTGACTATCAATAATGATCCCTAATATTTTACAAGTATTTACCTGTGGGTATCTTTTATAGTTAAAGGACGCTATCGTATCTTTTGATTTGTGTATGTTCATTGACATATAATTTTCAAACCATTTGGTCATGCTTTTTAAGGTGTTTACCCTTCTTAGGCCTAGTACGCCCTGGGATTCTTTGAGTCGACTCCTTGAATCTCCGGATAGTCTCGGCTGCGTCTAGCCTGAGTCCGGGCTGCCCCGACTCATTGTTGCGATGAATCTGGTGTGTTGCGGGCTAGCATTTTCGGACTCACGAATCCCATCCGATGTGGGATTCTTTGACTCAATGTTGCGCAACATTTGCCAGTGTGGACGTGAATCGGAACAAGCGCTCTTGCTTCATTTCTTTAGTTGACGTTGTAGTGAGTGTTTTCTTGAAGATTTTGACAGTGTCTTGTATAAAGTAATGTATATCTTGTATAATGTTGTGAAGTACCGAGTTGACATTATAGTTTACCGTAGACATGCATTCCCATCGGTGTTTGTGGGATGTATCATTCAAGGAATACAGTGATCGGGAATTGAAAAGCCAAACATTGAACGGTTTAGGCCAAAAATTCAGTGTTTCCGTCAACGAAATTGAAGAAAAATACACACTTTAAAAGTATAGTTCCGTTTGTTTTGAAATCCTGAAGGTGTACATGAGGCTTGTGTACGAGTCTCCACTCGCTAGGAACCGGAGAGTGGCAGCTTATCTGTTGGCCGGAGAGATTCCCAAAATCTTTCTTGGAAATTTGACCGCCAACTTTCATTAAAATGGTTTCGAAATCGGTCGGGGACATCCTCAAAAAATTTCTGAACCCTGCGCCATCATTTAATCTCAACGTGTCCAAAAGATTTTTCCCGTGCTGATTCCCGCCGTGAATTTGTCTAACCCACCATCTTTTTGGGCGTTTTTTAATGCACCTCCGATTTGATTCACTACGTACAATGCAAAAAAGAGCAAGGGAAATTCCTGAGAGAGCTAGTACCTCCGTCATTTTCGCAGGCACTGATGAATGTGAGCTGAATCTTGGTGTGTACACGGTTGTTTGTCGCGGATCAGAGTCGGGGCTGCATCGCAACAATGAATCTTCGCAGCCCCGACTCTGCCCCGCAACATGAATCGATTCATAGAATCCCAGTGCGTACTAGGATTTAACAGTCAAGGTTATCTATGTCATGTGCAGTTATCACCACTGGGGAATCATCTGCGAACTGATAGAGAGTGACATTATTTTCAATATCAGGAGCAATGCATTTATCTAAATCATATTATAAATATTCGTTCTGAAGGGAGAGTATATTATAAATAAGAGTGGGCCCAATTGTGAGCCTTGAGGCACTCCATGTTTTACCGATAGTTTTAGTAATATTAGATTATCCCACTTAACACACTGACATCTCTTAGGAAATTTTTACAGAAGTAAAGGGCAACACCCCTTACATTCAGTATGTCATTTTTAACAGAAAAAACCTTTTAAATGCTCTATTCTTTTTTCTCTCTTTTGTTTCTTTCGCGCTAGCCAATTATCATAAACTGGCCTAAATAATAATAATATATCGGCTATTGATCATTCTAGTCATAGTATTTCTACTAAGGAAATCGTTGGTCGTTCGGTCAACAGTTTGTCCAAGATATTTAGAAAATTCATTAACACAACGTTCATGTGATTTTTTTTCTTCTTGTTTTCTAAATGATTATTAGACTGGCAGATGCTATTACATAGGGCTGAGGGAATGTGACAAGAAAACCATTGCAATAAATCAGACTGATTTTTTTTTTTTTTTAAAGCTGATTAATTCAAAAGTTTGCAAATCGAAAGCGGACAATGGTTGAGGACTAATAACAAGTGAACGACCTACTTTTGCTTTAAACGTTTTCTGTAAATTCTCATACCGACGGGTTTAATGAAGACTTTCAGACTTTTATTTAAAGTCACTTATTTTATTGTACTATTTATTACAACTATTATAAATTTGTTTATAACTAATTTATTTGTACTAAAGTGTATATCGCTGAATACAACTATTTGTCCAAGTATTAATTACAATTGAGTTTAATGCGACTTTTTTTTACGAAAACTAACATGAAAGCATGTCATTAGATTGTGAAGTTAAATGTTTATAATTCTTACAACGATATTTTATATAATTTGAATATTTTAGAATTCATCGAACGTGTTTTACACTTCTTTAAATCGGAATCGGAATTCATAATAAGCAAAAGTTTTGAAATTTTTAATTTATTATCGCAGCTTGTGAATCTTCCACATAGAGTAATGTTTACCAGACAAAAAAAGCTACTAGCGTATACTCAGTTGTTGTATTTTCAAGTCCCAAAGGTGTTTCATAGGATTTAACTCAGAACTATGCGCTGGTCATTGCAAGCATTGAATTGAAGCCCATTCCAAGTAATCATCAGGGATCTTTGCGGGGTCTTGCATTGTCATGCATAAAACTAAAACAGTCGCCAATTAGTGGCACATAAGGAAGAACTTCTTCTGATAACACATCTTCAATGTATCGCGCAGTTGTTATTGAACCCTCGATGAAGATCAAATTTGTGCCACCTTCCATAGAAATGCTTGCTCAAGCCATAACATCCACTTCCATAGCTTCTCCCGAGTGAAAAATGTTACGTGGATATCGTTCTCCTGTTTTTTCCAAACCCTCTCTCGGGGGCCAGATGACCTCAAACAGAACTATGACTGATTTTAGTCCAATCTTAGTCAGACAAATTGATGCGTTTCGTACAAAATTTAACCGAGCTATTCTCTGGTTTCAGAACTTCTGCACCAGTGGCAGCTTATACAACTTCTGAAAATCTTTGCCATATTGTGCGTAAACTGATATTAACATTTCTAACTTCTTGAGGTCTTTCTTGATCTCAACAGCGGTAGAACGTTATAAAAAAATAAAAGATTATCTCTCTGAGACGTGACAATATGGCTACCTGATCCATGCTTCTTGAGTAACCTCCAGTATCTTGGTATCTGGTACCTGGCCACATACGTTCGACCTCTACCATCTTCGAACAATGTGTGAAGCTGTATCACTTGAAACCATAACTCAAAGAAGTTTGAAACTTAAAAATAGTACGACTTAAAAAAATCAAACTACCGGACGTTAAGAAAGAATCTTTACAGAAAAACCGACAGAAAAGAGATTGACTATTAGATTTATTTACATAATCCAATTGGGAGATTTTATCTGTATTTTATTTATCTCTAATCATTTAAAACGGACCAAATATTGTTGTAAAATAATCATTGGAGGATTGTCTAGGGAATAAATAAAAATATTAAGGGTGGGAATTTCTTTGCTTCTTAGTTTTTATATAGAAAGAACGAATATACTTTATCGAAGGTGTATGTGTTGTGTTTATGTTACTTCAGTTTCACTTCATGTGAAAGTAACATGTAAACAGCTGAATAGAGATGTTTTCTTTTGCAAATTTAATTTGTTGTTTAAATCAATCTAACGCCCTTGTTTGCATTCGTATGTTTTTAGACACATCATGCTCTATAATTTTAAATTATGATCAATTGTTTTTAATCATATTAAATTATTGTTTCTTATGCGATCAACCAGCTTTTACTACGATGTTGGTAACGATTCGGGTTGTGGACTTCAAAAAAAGTTACATCATATTAAATTATATAATTCACTAGTTTTCGTGATCCGCTTGACCAATTAATATCTTTCAAATAATTAAGGGTTTTAGTTGAGATAAAGAAGTCAGTGTCACGAGCGGGATTCGAACCCACGACCGTCGAAGTCACGATAGCTCAGGTGGTAGAGGAGCGGTGTATCTAGCCGAAGGTCGTGGGTTCGAATCCCGCTCGTGACGCTGATATTTTTATCTCGGCCAATACCTTTCATAAATATTAATTAATTGAAATAATAAAACTAGCCAAATTAGGATTTAATAGATCTTGGCATGTTACGCAGCGCAAATTTTGGAGTGTAGAGAATAGACAGTTTAAGTTTAAATACCATTCGACATTTATTGCCAAAACAATAGCTCAGGTGGTAGATGAGCGGTGTATCTAGCCGAAGGTCGTGGGTTCGAATCCCGCTCGTGACGCTGATATTTTTATCTCAACTAAAAACCTTAATTAATTAAATTATATAATTTTCAAGGAAAGTTTAATAAATATTATAATTATGCACTTTTATCACGTTAAAAAACCCGTGCGCAAAAATCATAAATTAAAAAAAAGTTATTCCAATGATTACATATCTATCTTAATCAGGTTTTTACATGGAAACCTATGCTTGGCCATACATTTCCTTAATCATACACTATTTACGGGCTGTTTTTTGAATAATAAAATTTTATGCACCAAGAATACAATTTGGCAAACACTGGATAATTTCTTACCAAAATACTTTCTGTTTTGAATAATCAAATGCTTTGCACTGTTACTATGTGGATTTCAATTCAATATTTAGGAAATAAACTTCTATTCTAAAAGAATACTCAGATGATAAATTCTGAACGAAAAGATTAGCGTAACATTAAGCCTTCTTCTTCAAACCTCCAAATATTTCATGAACCGATATATCCGCTGTTTCCTCTTCTTACTATTTTCTAAATACCTACTTTTTTGGTTTTATCCTTTCAGGCTGTCAATATTATAACACCTATTATTTCTGTAAATCTTTATTTTTCTTATTCTTTTACATTTCAGCACATATATACAAAATCTGTTTATATCTAATCGTATTTTGTCGTTTTAAATACACTTTTTCTTAATATTTTGATTATTGTTTGGCATTTTTCTATTCAACTGTTCTGTTTTTTTTTTACTATATAAATGAAAATGTAATCAATTAGGTAACATTTAGTACAGTGTATTTTTTATATGATTACATACAAACACAAATATACTTAAGAAACACTTTTAACCAACCAAAATATATAACTGAGCTTTAAATTTTAGGAGCGGAAATTTAGTTACAGCGAGAATTGAGTTCAAGACAGGAAAAAGGAGAGGTATGTTGTGGATTTTGTGTCCCAGTTTCCCCTCCAAAAAAACGAAAGAAAAAATCACACACATGTTCCCCGTACATAATGCACATTTTTAGACATTTTTTCTTTCTCCTTTTCTTCTTGTGATGTTCTTAACTTCTTGCCCAAAAACAATTTCCTGCTTCTGGGTTATTTCTAATGCTTGTTTGCATTCAACACTGGTCTTTGTTCATGTCTCACAACATTATCAAAAATCTGTCTAATCATGACTTGATCCATTCCTTCATGTAAAACTTGCACGTTTGTTGAATTAAAATATTGTACCCTTTTTCGTGTTCGAACCTAACGATCTGTTTGTATTGTATATACACATGTTTATATGTTTGTTTTTTCACTCACTTTGTATTTATTATTGCACCGAATCACTTAAAAATGTAAATAACTGTAAATAAAACTGTATAGATAAAAAGGTGAGTATTTTATTTTCTATTTTCTAATAATTACAATTTTTATAGTTTTTTAAATTAGATGTAAAACATATTATTTCTTTAGTTTGATTGCTTTTTTATTTACTATTTTAGTACATGTTGTGCTTTAAGATTTTTAATTCGTGGGATTCTTTATTTTTTTAATCTTAAACGTTTGAACCGATTTTAACTTATAGATATCATTTATTTAATGGTTTATCTATTTAATTATTTTTATTGTAATGAATTTAGGTTTTTATTTATTTAATGATGGGGTAAAGTTTAGGTTGGTTGAAAGTCACAGCAGCTTCTGTTTCCTACTTATAAACTTCAAGCCCACGTTTTTTATGGTTTAATACCGAGAAATCTAAGGATAATAAAATAAAATTATTTTAATTATTTCTAAGGTTAGACTACCAACGATGGCCGATTAAATTAAATGCTGTATCAAATTCGAACAACTGAAGAATTATTAGCAAGTCTTCGACAACTCGAAATTTTACATTTTTGTGTGATCAGCATAATATTACCAGTGGGATTGATAACCAATTGAGAATTTACATTAGGGTCAAAGTATACAATGATATTTATATAGCTACTTATTCATGTATAAAATATGATACTAATGAAAATAACAATTATTTCTGGTGATCTTTACAGGAGTCGGGAAGCAGATGGTTCAGAAATTTTGAGAGATTATTATTATAATTTTTTGGTTATTATATCGATATAATATGTACGGGTACTTGTGTGGGACGACAGGAAAGGCCTTCGTTTCTGAGGGCTTTGATGTTGGGACGGTGTGCCCGGTCGGTCTCCTCCTCTCCGGTCCTTCCTTCGATTCGTCGAGAAAAACGGGGCGACTTCCGTTATTTAGCACGTCAACTAAAAGTCAAAATCCATAGAGAGAGGTTTCGCCCTTCTTCCTGGGCCTGTATCCTTTTCCCCGCTCCTGAGAGCCGACACCCCATTGGCCGAGAAAGGCAGGCACAAGAGATCGGAGGAGAGATCTCCTACCTTCAGTTTTACGAATGCTGTTTGTCGTAATATCTCTTGGATCTTTCATGAGCCTTGTGCAAATTGGCAACCATTTGTTGCACTTCAACGGAAATTGTATCAGGTTCGTCCAGAAAATCGGAGTCATTGTTCCACTTCAAGTGTGTTGGTAGAGCAGGTTCCCTCAAGGCAGTCGGTCGGACCGTGTATGACTGGGAAACGCGACAGAAAACCATTGACATATTCAACTTCACAGGGGGTCTACTCTATACAGAAACGGTAGCAAGTGAATTCCCAGTCCTCTGATTGGGTCATCCTGGGAGACGATCCGAAAAGCACTGTGGTCGGAGTAGAGAACAAAAGGGTAATGCCCTGAACTTCTGATTTGCGAAAGCTACTGCCAGCATTTCTAACTCGTAGAAGGAATAATTTTTTTGTGCTTATTGTTCATCCAATTCGCGTAGCTGATTGGCCTCAGCATGTTATTCTCATCAACTTGGCCAGCATCACTCCTAGCTCTACAACGGAAACATCGGTGTAGAACACGAATTCATAATCGAGTCTAGAATTGCCAACGGACTCGAATTTGTTAGGCGGTCTTTTAACGTGTGAAACTCAGCCTGACAGTTGTGGTCCCAAGAGAAATCTGTCTCTTAAGTTTCGGTTCAGAGGTTCGCACAATTCTTCACAATCTGAGGAAGCTGGCTACTTGGTATGGTATGGCATGGTAAAAAGGGTACTAGGAAGCGGGGTTTGCCCTCCCCCAACACTGCGGGTTTATTGTACCTTCCTAGTTCCATAGTTAGTGCTCAATAGACTCAATCTTCTCCTTAGAAGTATCAGACTGTCACTGCTGCCATTTGATTCCCTAAGTTTTTTCCATTTGTTATGTTAAATCTCCATTGAGCTGTTGCTTCGGATTCGAAGATTATATGGGTGGCTGTTTCCTCCTCATCATTACATAATCTGCAAATGGGATCATCGTTGTATATACCCATGTTGTGTAGATGTTTTCTCATATGCCAGTGACCGGCTAGTAGTCCTACCACTCCTCTGAGTTTGGCCCTCTCCAAAGCTGGTTACTTACTTTTTGATGCCACGTGAGGGGGGGGGGCGTCATCGCGGTAATCGTGCGGATGCGGTCTGGATGAATGTGGACGCCTGTTTGGCTGATCTGATGTCCCAGAAACGTCACCTTCTTTCGTCTAATTGAAAACTTTTCAGGTTTGTAAAGCCGGCACCTCGAGAGAAAACGACATCTAAAATCTAAATCGTCGACATACACGATCAAGAAGTTGTATAGGCAATCGGAGAAGATCACGGTTACCAAATTTGTTAGGTACTGGGACGATGTCGCCAAACCCATCAGTAGTCTTTGATATGGTGAAAAAATGTCTAGATCTTAAGCATCTAGCTGGCCAAGTTCATAGTTCTTTTCTTTAATTCCCGGTAATCGATGACCATTCTGTACATGGGCGGGCACCCTCAGGCTTCACCAGGTCCGTTCGCTGTCCCGGTTATAGTATTTTCGGGCACGAGAAATGCCGGACTGGAGAACGGAGCCTTCTTCCTGTAGATGACGTACCTAGAGCTGCGAGCTTAGGTTGACGCAGTATATAAGACGATAGCTTTACCTTTGTTTCTTCTTTTACCTGCACGTCGTTGGTGAAACCCAGTCTATCTGCTAACACCTCTGGGTAGCGTTCCACCAAGGCTACATCGTCCTCTCTGTTAAGGTACGCCCGTGGTCTTGGCCAACGTCTGCTCGATAAAGGGTCCTCTGAGAGGGTCTGCTCTTCTCTGGGTCAACACAAATTAATACGCTAAATATTAAAGAATGATAAGACACATGTTACCTAGGTGGTCTCCAAACTTAGCATAAAAAATGACATATTTTTCATCCGTAATCCTTTATCGCTATTATTATCATTTTGTATACAATATGCAAACATTTCTACGAGGCTTTTTGGAGAGATGTGGTCGAACGTTTCTCCGGATTTTATCGCTTACACGACAAGAACGCCGTGCCGGGCCAAAATTATCATTTAAATGGCTGGGCTTAAAAGTTACACGGAGTTCACAAAGGTGAACCGGACTTTTGTCGTCTCAAATTTCCACCTTTTGGCTTTTTCCCCTTTTTTGTCGTTGTTGTTAAACATTAAGATGTCGGAACTCTAAACAAAACACGGAAAATAAAGTATTCATTTATAGGATTAACAAAGAGTATTGAAGACAGTTGGAATGAGTGGGACGCAGAATACGATTATAATATAAGAGAGAAGAAGATTTTATGGAGTAGTCGTAGAGCTTTGTCATCTTTGTCAGATTAAACTGTTTTTTATATATGGTAAATTACAGACATTACACCACAAGAACATTAACACTATATAATATTTTTTATCCTTATTGGCCTTTTTCGAAATTTGACAATTTGCTTATGACTAAATCTGCACATTAAATTTCGTTATAAATAATTTTTGTAATAGGTGCTATTAGAGAAAAAGAACGTTGATAACATTATTTTCCAATAACAATCCAAATAAAAATAATTAAAAACAGTATTTGCATAATGTAGTATTGTAGTTTATTACTGGACATTAAATTTTCACTTAAATATTAAATTGTAAGTAGTTTTTTGGTCTTAGAATTAGGTTTAAGTTGGATATTTAGCATTGCAAAATTTAGAATCCCTTAATGTTTAAATGAAATTACAAAATAAACGATAAAAATGTTGTTTTTGAACAATTTGTAACCTAGAAGGAGATTAATAACTAAGAAATTACATTTTATATTTTTGTGACATCAAATTTGATATTTACTAAATTCACTAGTTTTCATGGTCCGCTTGACCAATTAATATCTTTCAATTAATTAAGGATTTTAGTTGAGACAAAAAAGTCAGCGTCATGAGCGGGATTCGAACCCACGACTGTCGAAGTCACGATAGCTCAGGTGGTAGAAGGAGCGGCGTATCTAGCCGAAGGTCATGGGTTCGAATCCCGCTCGTGACGCTGACTTTTTTGCCTTAACTAAAAACCTTAATTAATTTTGATATTTAGATTGGTTTTTGGTCTAATGCTTTCGGTGTTGTAAAAATGAATCAGTTTTACCTTAATCTATTTTGCATTTATCGTATTTTAGTTGTTAATTTATTCGTATAACGACATGTTTATAATAAAAGATGCAGATACATATTTAAAAATAAAGACTAAATAATAAAAACTTTTTAAAGCCTTTTTTTGTACAACCTTTCCGTTTGATGATTGTAAAATTTAACTTTTTGAAAATAATTGTAATTTATAAAAGTAAAAAATAAGCAGAGTAATAATAACTAATTAATGCAAAAAACTTTTAATTCGAGTTATATAGATCTTAAATAATCAGCCAAAAAAGTATTAAAAACATGCAACAACTTCAAATAAAATGAACATACATTATTATTCGACAAAAAATAGATATAGAGCTGCGGTAGTTTTAAGTAAATATTATTTTTTAAAGGCTTGTAGCCTAGTAAGAGGTTTTATATTATTAAGCTAATAAATAGTTAAAACTAATAAAAACTAAATATATTCATCTAAAATAATTAAGATTTGTCCAAATAAGTATTTATTATACATGCTTTTTTATATTATAAAACTATGAGGTAAAAGTTAACCCTATCAAGAAAACAAATTTGAATATATTCTTGATAGAAATTAGAAAGTATTTTTACGTGAGCTTTGAGTAAAATAACTGTATATAAAATTTTAACTTAAACATTTTGTTTTTAACAACCGTGTAAGATATAAATTTAAGTGAAAAACTGGTGCTTGAATACAAAATCCAATCTTTCAGGTATAAAATAAAACTTATATTATTATTCGATTATAAAACGTTTGCAGTACATAAATTTTTAGCAAAAACTAAATAAATAAAATAAACAGTTAAATAATTTTTCAAAAGCAGTAAACAGAAAGAGGAGAATAAAAAAGTACTGTATACTTGTAGGTAAACAAAAGATAAGTTCGCGAAATTAAATGATAAGTAGAAATTTCGAATAACAGGAGTAACTTCTCGTACGAAGTTTACAAGAGTTTATGGCTCATTAAACAAAAAAATTACTTGTAGCTTGAGCATATAAAAATATAGATTACAAATATGTGCATAAGGATTTTTCTCCTGGTCTCAACCTCACATACAACACTATGGCTTGGAATGCACCAGGATGACACATGTCAAGAGAACCCAGCTCACGCCTGGCATTTAATATGAGAGCGAGGAAGTCGTCTAAGGCGACGTGGCGGATTCTCGGGATGATAAACTGTAGAATTTTGGTAGTAGAATTAGGTGGATCGAAAGCTTGGTGTGTAACTTTTAGAAGCGTGATCGGATCAGTACGTTGACCAAAGGAATGTTGAGGTCGTTTTGGATAGTTGGTGATTAATAGTTGCGGTAATGTCTTGTAAAGAGTTAGTTAAGTTTTGACCTCAAAACAGATTTCGGTCCTAAATGTCTTCATAGTTAACTAGTTGTCCGTTAAGCCCTTAAATCTTTTGCTGGGATTACACGTCACTTTGCTATCTAGAAATGTTCTACTTGAGTGGAAGGCAGTAACTCCTTGTTGTTGATTTTTTCCTTATCGTTTGTACTGTACGTTATTGAATATATACTTCAGAACGAAATTTTATTTGTTAACAAATAGTGTTAATTATTGTCTATCCACAGGAAGACCATTGGATAGACAATTGTAAATTAAACTTGAAGTGGAGTCATGTTGGAAGGTCGAAAACCTTTAAACATGCTACAGTATATGTTCAATAACCTACAATACAATTCATAAAGTTATAAAAATAAACTGCAAAAATTTTAATTACTATTAAAAAATATAGAATTTTTTTCAGGCTTGTACGTAGATTTTTTTCCCACCAGTATTCAAAAGCTCAAGGTATTTTTGGATGTTGGAAGTTGCTTGAATAGGATTCGGGTGAGAAGAGAGAAATGCGGTGTCATCCGCATAGGTGGTAATTAAGGTTTTGGTATTTCTAGGAAAGTCATCTGTGTAAATGGTGCAAGGGACCAAGAATGCACCCTAGTGGGACGTCTGCTTATATAGGTAGAGGTTGGAAGGAAGCATTTAAGTTTATAAAGGATGTCTGGGTGCCAGTTCAAAAGCCTATGATTTTGAAATTTATCTGTTAGCATTTAACGCGGAAAAAAGAGTTTCAAGCCAAAGGTTAAGTTTTCTTTCAGTTTTTCGAGCAAATCGGCATAAATTTGACAGTTCTTTCACTTCACAATGAACGTTATGTTTGACAAAGTGAATTTGATCGTATTTTTACAATAAAAATGAAGTTTTTGCCCTAAAAATGACTGAACAACAGTCTTATAACTGTATTCAAAATTGATATTTAAGAAATATTTTCATCCGGGTATTCCATGCGTTTTCATTTAAAAAAAACCCGGTTTCATATGCTTATAGAGTTTAAATTCTCTAAACATGGGTGGTGCTTAAAATTCAGAATTTACAGACGCACTCTCAACACGACACGCAAGAATGGCACAATTACACAGAAGACAAAGATTTTGAGCCCTGAAGATGATCTCAATAAAGATCGAAACGTTGGCACGATAAAGAAAATGTTTTTCTGAAACACACCAGATCGCATCTCACAATTTCTGAATAATTATTTACAAATTTATTTCTTAAATGTGGCTGCAACATAAAAATTGACCTTTTTATGTCAGCTTTCTGACTAAGTAGGTTTTTGTATTTATATATAATAAATTTATTAAAATATTTCAGTTGATGAAATTATATAATTTATATAGTTTTATGTAAAAGCAGTGTTTATGAGGGTTCTAAAATCCGTCGAAGTCCATGATTAGATCATTTATTTGGTGGGCCATTTATGATTTATTCTACCAAATACTGGTATTATTATATATTTATAAGTTAGCTTAACAAATAACATTAATTGTGAGTTATTTTTGTATAGCATTTTCGATATTTTTATTTTTTAACAGCTTCGAATTCCGGGAGTAAGGACTTTAGGCTTTTGTAAGTACTGTGAAGTAAGAAATCTAGGTTTGTGATAATACCGTTTAATTATGATATGCTTTACTCAAAATTCTTTCGGTAGTCTTAAGGGCAAAAATAAACATTTTTGGATGTTATATGGGCACTTCAAGTGCCACTAAAGCGTCTAAATATAGTAGTGCACCCACTTGATTCTTTTCCTGCCTGTTGCAATCGTTTTAAAGAGATAACCTTTTTCTCCTTGCTGGTTTAAAACTCCAACCGGGAGCGATTTCTCACACGACCCTCGTCCAAGTGATTAAAAATGTAAAGCCTTAAATCCTCAGTTTGCCTTGCTTCTTTAGATTGGATTATCGGAGGATTTCGACGAAGGGTGATGTACCTTCTGGCTAGTAGAGGCAGAAAAGGGTATTTTTTACTGGCTCAGCAGATAAAATATTATTATTGAGAATGTTCATTGCATGTTGATTTTAATCTTTAAATTTGTTGTAACCCGAAATGTTAAAAGTTTGTGAGATTTTTTTATAAGTTGAGAGTTTTCACTAGTTCATTTTTCAGATTCGTTTTTGACTTTATTTTCGAATCAGTTTCAACTCGAAACGGGTCACCAAACAGAAACAGTTGCCATTACTCAAGATGGAAGTGGGAAACGAAGAAAAGAAATGATTTATAATTTGAACATATTAGCGGTCAAAATGATTTATAGGGTGCTTTTGGATCTCTTTAGAAAAGTTGTCGTTGTTCTTTCGAAAACCGGATTTTTTTGCGTCACGCCCACGCCAGCTATTAGAAACGCCTCTCTAAAGAAACGCAGGACTGAAATTAAAGAACTTGCCGAAACGGCTGTTTATTTTCGGCTTTAACACCACCGCAGAAGTCTCTTGCCTGTATATTATAACCCTTTACGACATTCCCCAAACACCACATTCATATATAAATCCGAATAAAACGGCAGTTAATTTTGAGTTTAAGACCACCGTTGGTAGCATTCCAAAAATGCAAGCTTTATATAAGGACAAATCGACATTGCTAAACAGGTCCGAAGTTAGCAATCAAAACGTAAAACTACATGAAAACTCAACTAACAACCTTACTTTGACATTGCGGTAGGGTATGTGATCCTGTCAACCTTCAAACATCCTTTTGCATATTCTCGCATGCTTTCTTTGTCAGGTTCGTTACGGCTCAACGAAATATTAATTATCTCAAAACATCACGTTAAAAATTATTATAAATCACGTTGTTACAATTATCAGAATAACTTTATATCTGATTAATGACATTAGATAATAATTAATAATGAACTGTGTCAATTTTTTATCGAATGTTAATGAAAATCAATATAAACTATATTTTGGGCAATGGATATACTCAAATTAGATGTGTCGGTCTTTTGACGTTAGTTAAATGTTAGTTTAAAAATTGTGCAAAAAAAATCTAAAAGTTCCCCGTTAAATCCTTGTATGTTTATCAGTCATAATTGACTTATTTAGACTTATTTAATTATTTCAATTAATTATACTTTTTATCTAAAATCTTGATCAATATGTTGGTTATAGTGTAATATCTACGGTACATATTTGCAATTTATTTTTTAAATCCGTATAAGTTTAGCGGTGATAATTGACCGAATTAATTAATTGAAATTTATTTTATGTTAAACACACTATTTAAAATATTGGTTGAGATAAAAACGTCAGTGTCACGAGCGGGATTCGAACCCACTACCTTCGGCTAAATACGCCGCTGCTCTACCATAGCTCAAGTGGCGTATTTAGCCGAAGGTCGTGGGTTCGAATCCCGCTCGTGACACTGACTTTTTTATCTCAACCAATACTTTACTTAAAGATTAATTAATTGAAAATAATTTATTTGGTCAATCGGAACACGAAACTTAATCGATTTAATACACTATTTAAACTTATTACTCATATACAAAAAGTTAGCTAAATAATTTTTTTCTGTTGGAAATCTTACAAGTTGAACATATTTCGGCATACAATCATTCCGTTTTTTACGAAAGATATTTGTAAAACGAAACTTTTAAGTGGGGAAAGTATGTGAAATATATGTTAGTTTTGTATTAAAAAAACGGGGTAAAACCATTCTTTAAAGGCAAAAGTCAAATTGCCCAAAAATTAATTATAAAAAAAAAAAAAACGCCACCACTTGTTTTTTATAAATGAAAATCAAATTTTTCATTAGACAGAATATACATCAAAATGCATGTTAAAATAGATTTTTAATCTGAAAATTATGCCAAAAAATGAAAAAAAAATTTAATGAAAAACTAGTGAAAAACATTTTTTTTCAAACAAAAGAGAAATCAAGTAAACTTTACATTTTACTACAAACAAATTGTTTTGGTAAGACGTGTCGAGCAACCAGCTTAAGCTAAAAACATATAAAGAACTGTGCTTTTTATGTTGCAAAAACATGGAAAGTGTTACATAATATTATAAATAAAAACTATGTGACACATAATTCCAATTCATATAAAGCATAATTGTTTGTCATTATTGAAATTTGTAAAATTTACTTTCTAAACTAAAACCACATGAATTGTGACCTTTTTCACACGCAGAAAGTTTTTCTTTAACTCCAAATCATATATCCTCTCACAGATCCATCGGTCTTCTCCTTCAATGTCCAAAATTCTCAAAAGACTCCTTGCTTTGTAAACTTAAACGTTTCCTCCCCACGTCTACCTTATCCTGAAATCCTTTTTAACTGACCCCTGCTTTAGAACGCAGCAGGTGCGGCAATGCGTTTTAGGAAGTCAGACAAATTACAAGCAAGCGTCCCACAAGGGAGCGTTTTTGGTCCCATCCTTTATATCATACTGTTGATCTACCTAATTTTGTCCTCTAACTCGAATCCTATCCATGTCACCTCCATCATCCAGGGACACCTTGCTTTTTGAAGACTAGTGCAAAACGCGGAGGACAAGAGTGAATGAAGAAAAATGTGCTTAGTGTACGTTCACATTGAAACAGTCTTACCCTTCACTGTACATCAACAACAAACAGGTACCGACTTCCACTCAAGTCATATTTTTAGGACTTTTACCAAGACAGCACACAGATGTGGAATTCCTACACAAGAGTTAAGAGACATCATAATAGAAAACTTGGAAAACTATATCTAAGACCAAAATATGTCTTGATCGTCATAACTAAACTAACCTTTCTGCGACCAATTTGGACAGATGGAGTGGTTGCATCTAATCCTTCCAATCAAAAGTCCTCAAACAAATCGTCAACGCTACTTACTACGTCACTATCCACAACGACCTCAACATTCCTTTTGTCAAAGATCTCGTCCTTTCCTAACCCTACTTGCACGTCTTATTCCGCGAACCTGCCACACGGCAGTCGACGATGGATGGCCTCGTGACCTCTTTCCCCCTTAATTATTCAGACTGAGTGCCATCATTAAGGCATGTGTCCTCCTGGTGCAGTAGTGCAGTAGTAGTGCAGGGAGTACGCGGGGGGGACGGGCTGATGTATTTCGGCCCGTTAGCCCCTCGCGTGCGGCGTACGACCCGACGCACAATGCGGGCCCGACCATTCGGAATGGACAAGCGGAGAGCGTGGCTACTGTCCCTTAGGGGCCGGGACACCACTACACCAATGCTGCGGCGGTAACAGTTTTCCGTCGTATGCAGAAGTGCGTCAGCTCTCATCTTGAGAATCAAAACGTCCGATAAGGCCGAATAGGCTAGGTGCGGACGTTAAAGATCCTCTTGTCTTGTTGACGATGAGTAATCGGGAACCAAACTGTCCTCCTGGTGCAGCACTGGCATTAGTATTAGTAAAAACAACCTTTTTTGTTGTTCACATTTGGTATATGTAACTAATATTTGTAGGATTCAAATAATTTTCAATAATTTTAAAAAATCTAGTTCCAAACTTGCGTGAAACTTTTGTCAATAAATTATCTAAAACTATGTTTTCCTACTAAATATATAAGTAATTGTTTTAAAAGTCTCACGCAAAAATACTTAGCCGGGTTAAAATCTATCATGAAACACACATTAAATTGTTTTTTCCCCAAGCTTTTTTTTTCTAAAAAGGTAAATTCATCTACAATATATATGAATGTTTAAAATTTTATGAAACTAATTTCCCCTCAAAACTAACATATCAACAATTTTTAAGAAAGACTGAAGTAAAGCTAGTTTTTTCTTGTTAAATAATTGGTAAGTAATAGTTCTTTTGTGAGCGGTTGATTGATAAAAAATTCCATTTTAAATTTTGGCTATTACTGATTTTTTTTTTTAAATATTGGTTAATGTAATAACACATGACGTCTAACTTTGTCTGGTAGGAATTTCCATTGAAAATGTCTTTTCTTTTCTCTATTTCCGTCTCAATGTAAAAATACAAACCCAAACGACCGACCAGAAGAGAGGCGAGGTGGATATTTTCTTCCCTGGTCAAACGGGGGAGATGGAAGGATTTTCTGATTATGTTGCATAATACATATGAATACCATACATACAAAATTTAAACAAAAATTCGTTTTTTTAAGATGCGGAAGAACAAAACTTTCGTATATTAAAAATTTCTCTTTCATCAAGTTTTATAAACTACCAGCTAACTTTGTAGATTATAAATTCCTCATGCGAAACTCTTAAACCTGAGTTGTTTTAATGAAATTGCAGAAAATTTGGCAGAAATCGTATCATTTCCGATCACTAATAAAAACCAGTCATAATAAACGGACCAGAATGATGAAGAATGAAAAAAATATTAATTATTTATTCTTTTTATATAAGGTCTTGATTGAGATAAAAAAGTCTCATAGTAGTAAAAAAGTGGGATTCGAACCCACGACCTTCGGCTAAATACCGCTGCTCTACCCCTGCTATTGTTACGTTTTGATAGAGTCACTCCGGTCTTCTTTTCAAATTAAAAAGTAACCTTCCTAGCACTTACTATCTCATCGTGAAGGCCTTCCACTCAGACCACTGGTTAAAGGTGAGAATTGGCTCTGAATATTTAGAAATCAAGCTCAACAAGGCCGGCGTTCCTCAAGGAAGTATCTTAGGGCCAATCCTTTATACAGTTTACACCGCTAACATACCTACACACCCTAACGCTCACCTCACGGCATTCGCGGACGACCGCAATCTTCTCCTTACATTCTGACTTTGTCCTTACTGCATAAGCAACCCAAGATCACCTAGACCTCATTGCCGACTTGTGCACTCGGTGGCACATAAAGGAAAACGAAGAAAAGAGTCGGCATCTGATGTTCACACTAAGAAAAGAACCCACTCGCCACATATATGCGGGCCTCCATCCAATCAAATTCACTACTTTAGGTTCTACTTGTTCAGCAGACCTCCATGGAACGTACACATAAAACATATGACATGAACTGAACCGATGATACGGACAACTCAGAAACCTGTTTGGACCCAAATCTACAATGAGTACACACATCAACAATATACAAGACACTAATTATACCGATTTCGACTTGGAATCGAACTGTGGGGTTCAGCCAAGCCATATAAAGAATCCACTCCTTTACCAAAATTCTCACGTCGCATCCCCCACGTTCTGATTCTACGTTCTAACCAAACCATCCGCAAAGATGGTGATGAACCAAACACGATTTCACAACTTCCATTGCAAGCTCAATCCACACCAATCCACTAGCTTAAGTTCGCTCTTCAACATTTCACCCTAACAATCCTTTAGGACGCTTGAAAAGGCAGTGACCTCGAGATCTCTAACTCAACCATAAACCAATCAACCAACAATCCTAACCACTGAGAGTTCCAGCAATAGCACCTCTCTACCACTCCTCTGCCGTGTTACAATAATAAAAGTCACTATTTTATTAGAACAAAAAACATTTCTATAGATTTTCATCGCTATTGAAAATGGTTTTCATTTTTATTTATTTTTATTTTTTTCATAAAATCATAATATAAGGAATAGAAATGTGGGGTTGAAGTGGTTCTCAGACATCCCTTGACGCGTCGATGATAAAGCGAAGCTATGAGAGCAAATAGTGAAAGTAGACGGCCCCAGATGGTGTTATTACCTTCAAATGTGTCGACAACGAACGATTGATTTATCTAGTCAAGTACGACTACGTAATTCGTCTTGCTCTTACCTGTTTATTATCACAGTGATAGATGTATCGCCGTAAAGTCTTTCTAAGGAATTCAACGGTTCTTTGCCCATAGTGGGTTTTAGGTTAACAATTATCGATTCCGCTCGGTGTGCGGTTTTTTCAAAAAACAAAAACAACAAAAAGAAAGAACCAGTTTTTTTTTTTACCAAACAGGGGAGACCTTCCATTTTTGTCAAATTAGCCAAATTAAGCTTATCTGACTTTCATTCCTGAATAACTTTTCTGTTATTCCGCTCAGGTTAAGAAAATAGCAAAAAGAAGAAAGGAACCTTTGACTCGTCTGAAAGAAAGACGAAGATCCCCTTTTTTTAGAGGAATTTGATTGGAAGAACCACAACTAATGCGTGCCACAGATTGCTGAAAACAATTTTCAGATTTGTTTGCAATGTCGGAACCGTATCCGTCCTTAAGGTAAACGATGCCGTCACGACCGGTTCGGAAAGGCCTATTGCCAAAGGGGATTGCGATCGTTAATTAAAGCACGGCCTGACCGTCCAAACGGAATCCAAATTGCCACCGATTTATCATTTTGTCGACCTCTCAATGAAGTCCGAAACAGCACCTTGGCTACCGAGTTGAAAGAAATCGACCCGCTGAAAGCCAGTTTAACAGTAATGTCTGGATCCCCAATCCGCAAAAAAAGGCCTGGCTAGAACATAAGCTATTGAATTGGTACCTCGAAGGAATACGTCTTGAAGAAAATAGAGCGAAGATGTCCAAAAACAGAACGCTATATTAGTACTTGTGAGCCCACTCTACTTGATTTACAAAAAAATATTTCTACCCATATATAGCATTTTTCAATCAAATGCAACTTTTTTCAATCGAACGAAACTTTTTTTCAATCAAATGAAACCTTTTTTCAATCAAACAAAACCTTTCTTCAATCAAATGAAACTTTTTTTCAACCAAATGAAACTTTTTTTCAATCAAATAAAAACCTTTTTCAATCAAATGAAACTTTTTTCCAACCAAACGAAACTTTTTCAATCAAATGAAACTTTTTCAATCAAATGAAACATTTTTTCAATCAAATGAAACCTTTTTTCAACCAAATGAAACTTTTTCAATCAAATGAAACATTTTTCAATCAAATGAAAACTTTTTTCAATCAAATGAAACCTTTTTTCAACCAAATGAAACTTTTTCAATCAAATGAAACCTTTTTTCAATCAAATGAAACTTTTTCAATCAAATGAAACCTTTTTTCAATCAAATGAAACCTAAAACCTAATGATAATAATTATGTAGAGGAATAAATAAATAACATTATAGTACTAACAATAATTTTTATAATATTAATATTACAATAATTGAATTGTAAGACTTAGGCACAAGAACGTTTCTTGTGAAAATCCGTATTCATCAAACTTTTCTACATCCACCCCGTCGAAATTTAATTAAGTAGGATAGAAAAGTGTTTTTGAGCTAGCAACAAATTTCTGTGATAGAAATTATGAATGATGGAGTGGGTGTGGAGTTCAATCCGTTTTTAAAAAGATGGTTCCTACTCACAGTAAGTTGTTTCGCAACAATCCGGATTTCGAGCCCTTTAGCTCATCATCAGGTTGAAGGGTTTCTACAACCACGTCTCTCGACATGAATTGCAAAAGTGAGCCCGCTGATACTCCCGCCAACGCGAAAACGGATCTTCACAAAAAACGTTCTTGTACCTAAGCCTTCCGATTCAATTATTGTAATATTAATATTCAATCATGATAAAAATTGTTTTACTATAATGTCATTTGTTTATTCCTCTGCATAATTATTATCATTAGGTTTTAGGTTTCATTTGCTTGAAAAAAGGTTTCATTTGGTTGAAAAAGAGTTTCATTTGATTGAAAAAAGGTATCATTTGATTGAAAAAGTTTCATTTTATTGAAAAAAGTTCCATTTGATTGAAAAAAGGTTTCGTTTATTGAAAAAGTTTCATTTGGTTGAAAAAATTTTTTTGATTGAAAAAAGGTTTTATTTGATTGACAAAAGTTTCGTTTGTTTGAAAAAAGGTTTCATTTGATTGAAAAAAGGTTTCATTTGATTGAGAAAAGGTTTCGTTTGATTGAAAAAAGTTTCATTTGGTTGGAAAAAAGTTTCATTTGATCGAAAAAAGGTTTCATTTGATTGAAAAAATGATTTCATTTGATTGAAAAAAGTTTCATTTGTTTGAAAAAAAGTTTCATTTGGTTGAAAAAAGTTTCATTTGACTGAAAAATGCTGTATATGAACATAATATGTTTCCCACCATATCATCTATCACAACCAATTCACAGCACACTATATCTGAGAAATTTTGTTAATCCACACTCCAAAATTATTTCGTGGAAGTCTGAAATGAATATGCAACAGAAATTTAAATAGCAAAGTAAATAGTTGGAAAAAAATAAAAATCGTTAACCTTTCGACGCGTATTTTATAAACGTTTCATCATTGGGACATTAAAAAAAATTGACATTGACCGAACGGAACGTGTTAAGCTCGGCGAACTTAGTGGGTGTGAAGCATAACGTGAACGTCTTAAGCAACGGATTTTGCCCCGTCACCAAAAAAATAAGGCCACGCCTTGCCATACCGGTGATTTAAGTATTATTTACAAATACTGTTGATGAAAGAAGTAGTCGGTCGACTGAAGAACAGTTGCAGACAAAAATGTCAGAAGAAAGCTGTTTATAAGTTGTGATGTATACGTGAAATTCAACCCCATGATTGTTCATTTGGCTTATTTTTCCTACGAATTTTTATCCAAAGTTTGAGCCTTGTTTTAAGAAATAGATTGAACGGTATGGAAGCTGCGTTTACAGGTCTATCACGATTGTGGGAAGGTCCGTATGTTTTCGCTGCTAATTTGTCTTCAGACGATAATTGAGCCACAATTCATGTGATAATTTGTCAATTTATTATACATAAATAAGTATGAAAAGATTCCTAATTTTTTCTTTATTATTATTATTATTATTATTAATTTTTAAGGGCGTTTTAATTTCTTTATTATTATTATTATTATTATTGACTCAATAATTTCGTAATACATTATATGCTTAAAAAAAGAAAATAATTTAAAATTACTGTTTTATTGGGCTATCCAAATAGGATAGTGTCAGGTTTTCAAGTCTTTCAAGTAATTGTTAAAAATTTTTTAAAATATAAAGATAGACGGCCAGTTAATACGTTAATGCTAAGGTGCCGTAAAGTAACGTGGGCTTGCTCACGCAGGTTGTAATTAATATAAATTACACACATTAATTTACTCTGGCTGAATTTTTTTTTTTCGAAGTCGCACTTCCTCCACAAGAAAATATTAGGGTTGATTATCAATATTTCAAGCTCTTGTTAAATGAGATCTTATTATTTTAAATAAAAACGACCCAAACGAAATATTTGTGGAGGTTTCCCATCTCTCCAATGAGCCATGTTTATATACAAAAAATAACAAATATGGTAATACAGGGTAGTTTAAATAATTATTTAACAATTAATTAAGGTTTTTAGTTGAGTTAAAAAAGTCAGTGTCACGAGCGGGATTCGAACCCACGATCTTCGGCTAGGTACGCCACTTGAGCAACCGTGACCTCCTCGTGACACTGACTTTTTTATATCAACTAAAAACCTTAATTAATTGAAAAATATTAATTGGTCAAGCATACCGCGAAAACTAGTGAATATAATTATTTAATTTTAACATGGATATGTTCTTAAGCTGGATACTCATTTTTTTCGTGACCGTTTTCGCGTCAAGTACGAATGCGTATGTTTGATTAGGTAGGGTTAGGGTTGGACCGGCTAGGTTAGGTTAGGTAGGGTTAAACTTATGATTTGGTATGGATAATGGTGGGGCGGTTTAGGTTAGGGTTAGGTTCGTGTTAGGGTTGGGATGAGAGTTTGGTTAGGTTTCAATGTTACTCGAGAAATATGCCAGTGCTACGCACTAGTTTTGTACAATTTTTGTTGGTGCTAAAAACTGTAGGTTGTTAGGAATTTTCATTTTAACATACTAAATAATTAACATTTTTATGCAATTTCAATATGATAATACAAGAAACAATTGCTAAAATAGTTTCAAGTATCTTAAACATTTTATAATAAATAGATGAGTATATTTTTCAAAAAGAAATTTCATTTATTTATTATTTAAAACGTACAATTTTTTATTATGAAATGTTAAAATAATAGTTATTAGAGCTATTCGTTTTTGGTTTGGCATGGAGTAAAGAAGCGGAAATGGTCAATATAAAATCAATTATATTGGATTTATAAAATCCCATCAGCTTAAAAGTTAAATTCCAGTTAAACTATTAAAGTGATTATCTGCAAAGCTCTGGCGTTCTGCAATAAACTACTACCCGAGCGGTTTTCCATCTCCTAGATCCACGAGAACTTCATGTAGGGCTTATTTATGAATACTTCAATAAATGAGCAATACAAAATCCCCTAGATCTATTATAACTTTATGTAGGACTTATTTATAATTTCGATAAATTGCTTTCAAAAGTTATTTGGTAACAATCCACGGTTGTACATGAAATATGGTCCCAATTAACAATGCATCATAGAACAATATGACAATATTTTGTCATATCCATAATAAAGTAAACACAATAATAATATACCTTAAATAATTACAATGAAACAATTTAATATTAATGGCAAATGGTAATATAAATAATAGGACTAATATTTTTCACACTCATTTCTCCTTAAAAAAATGAAACACATAAAACTAAAACAAATATAAAAAATAAAACATATAGTTAAAAAAAATTACAAATATTTATTTAGAAATCGTGAGATGTGGTCTGGTGTGATGTAGGTTTCAGAAAAAAAAATTTCTTTATTGTGCCAACGTTTCGATCTTTATTGAGATCATCTTCAGGGCCTGGGATTTACAAACATTGTTTACATATAACAATTACATTTTGGCTGTGGAAAAGTGAATTTATACAATTCAAATTATATTTTATATTCAAACAAAGTATTTCTACTCACTCAAAGTGTTTGTCTTCTGTGTAATTGTGCCATCCTTGCATGTCGTGTAGAGAGTGCCAGTGAGATTTTGCTGTTTTATGTTTATATACGATGGATTTTGAAGGGGTGGGGAAGGATGTCGGTATAGAAAAGACATTTTTGTATAAGGTGTCTGCTTCTTTGAGGTGATAAGAGCCGACGAAGGGAAACAATGTGTTGGTAATGGTTGGTAATGGTTCGGCCAGATTATCCTTTCAGGATTATATAGAAAGGGATAAATAGGAAAAGGAAAGCTAAATTGTTGGGAAATTAGACTATGTGAAAAATCTTTGATGTGTGGAATGTAATGTGATGATATAGGTATGTTATCTGGATTGAATTTGATTAATCATATTGGCGTAGCTGCGACTGAGTTTACATGTATCTGTTCTGTAATTGATGCTGTGTTTATCCCTGTTGATATAAACCATTTCTAAGAAATTACGTTTATGTTTGTTTTGTTCTGAGTGTAATACTTTTGGATTTTTGAAGTCGAAATTGAGATGGGGTTGTTGAGATGGGGAGTTGATGTCCGAGTGGATCGAGGTCACGATAGCTCAGGTGGTAGAGCAGCGGCGTATCTAGCCGAAGGTCGTGGTTTCGAAGTTTTCATCTCAACTAAAAACCTTAATTAATTGTAATGATTTAATTGGTCAAGCGGACCACGAAATTAGTGAATTTAAAGATCGAAACGTCGGCACGGTAAAGAAAATGTTTTTCTGAAACCTACATCACCAGACCGCATCTCACGATTTCTAAATAAATATAGATTAACGGTCACTAATCACCACACATTTTACAAAGCGGGGCCTACAAAATAGTATATGAAATGAAGATACTAATGGAAAATACGGAAATGAAATACAAAAATTTTCATATTAAACGAATTGAAAACCAGGCAACTTTAAAAGCTAAACTTACCCAGTGTTTTTCCTTTTTTTATATCTGATATGAGTCAGAGAAATTAACAATCAAACTTTTGAATACAAATAGAAAACGCATTTATCAAAAATGTAATCAAAAACACAAAATAATCAATAATGCATACAATATAAGTACAGGTCAGTACAACAGTAAGTACTAAATTCATAACACAAAATACAGAAAGAAAGAAGAAGAAAAAGAACTTTATTCTCGGGCTGGTGTCCCCTAAGAATAATTTACATGAAATAATTAAACGAAGTTCCTTCTATGAAGTTAAAAGTAAAAAAAGATAGAAATCTTGGCACAATGTATACCAGTAAGGCAGGCCAGAAGATAAAATTACGAGAATATTAAACAAAAATAACAAATACGTAAATATGCATAATACATAAACTAAAATGGTAAACACGAAATACCAAATAACAAATGATATATAATAAACACAAAAACCCAGCATTAATAGTACAAAATGTAAAAGATAAAGTGTAGAAAAATGTATGAACATATATGCAAGTTAGTTTACAAAATTCAAAAAATGTACACCATACACGTCAAATTAAATGATCAGCACATGTAGGAAAACTGAAAGTTCAAAAAGTGCAAAAACAAAACATAAAATAAAAATAACATCCTACAGTGTAAAATATTCATACAACAATAGACGAATCACAGATGTACTACAGAAACTTAAATGCGAAATTATTCAAATTCAGAATTCCAGAGAAAACCGGCAGAATACAGACTAAGTTCATATGCCTATTGTCATTTAACTCATCAGGGTCAATTTTAAAACGCGATTCCTTCTTGTGCGATCTTTAGGCACTTGATTTCTTTTTATTGGATTTTTACAAGTCGGAAATATCAAAGGTTCTACTTTGACTTTTATCTCGATATCTCTGAAGCTCGTTTCACCGGAACGTGTCAATGGACTGGGTGAAAGGTAAGAATCTGAGAGGGAGATTTTGAGATTTTATCATTCAAATCCCTAAGAACTTGTCATGTGCAGTAACAGGAGGAGGGAAAAAAATGTTTCACGACTACCAAAAGCTATTTATTTACTTAGTTCTATCAAGCGAAAAAGAGGGACTGCAGTTGGTTTTACGTTTGTTTTCAATGGTCGTTAAATAGCATTAAGGTCGGATGTCTTTAAGGATATACGACCTCGAAGATAATTGAAAAGGAAAATCGATAACTGGGTGTAAAGTGAGCGATAAAATTTATCGTACTTTACGCCGTAACGGGTATATAATGATCACCGACATCATTCTTTCCTGTTGGAATGTTCTTTCTTTGCAACATTAACATTATCTATATGGCATAAAATCATATATATATATATATGATTATATATATATATAATCATCATATTATATATATAAAACACACATTGAAGTAATGATCGTAAATTTTCAATTGAGATTGTATATTTTTTTGGCGGGTGTGTTTATTCTCAATACAGTATGATTCGTTATCAACCAACCATCTAAATCTTTCAAAATTGTCTAATTAGGAGTAAGATCATAAAGGGTTATTTATCTGCTTATCCGCCAGCACGTTTTACATCTGTAAAAAGCGAGACGAGATACTTTACAATCGCCAATCCATCAGGGTGTAATAACAGGCGATCGGGTGATTTATTTTTGTTTCCTACCGCAAGAATATCTAGGACAGTTTGACTGGAAACGAAAATGGCAAGAGGTAGACGATCTACAAACGCCGATCAATCAATGTGTAATCACAGACTTCGTGGTGATTTATTTGATTCTCGCTAGCGTATCTTGAATAATATCTAGTACTATCTGATTGTGAGAATGCATACGAATACCGGAATCTTTCACTTCGATCAAGTGCTTACAAACCCCCAATCACGTCAATCATCTTAAATTATATTTTATGATGACGAGTCTGCCCAACAAAAAGTGTTGGAACAGTGTTCTAAAATTTAACACGAACTACGAGATAAAGAAAAATTATAAAACAAAGTAATCGTAACAAATAAAACCAACAAAACACAAAGTACAACGTACAGCATGAATATTAAAAATCCGAATTGGAAAAATAAAAATTCGCCTGATAATAATTCGCGCCTAACTCATATTCGCCACGTTAGCGGTTCTGGGTTCGAATCCCGGCAGAGCCCATGGTTTTTTAATTGATTATAGCAGGAAAAAATGTATTGTAAAGTGGTCTGACCCTTCGTCCGAGGTAGTTGAACATAAAACCCTCCTGTGTGAGAAGAATTACTTTACTTAATAATACATTAGAAAACCCACAATAAAATGAAAAGACGGAAAAATAAGCAACAGTGAACAAAGTAATAAAAATACAAAACATATTATATATGCATCCGAAAACACACAAAATATCAACACAAAAGAAATACATGCTCTCACGTACCAAGAGCACTGTCGATGGGTGGCCCTCGGACGATCTGACTCGTAGAAGAAGGGTCATCCTCACCCGAATAAGGATCGGCCATGCGAGGTTGACACACAGGTCTTACTTTCGGGCCAAATCCCGCTTATGTGTCCGGTATGCAGAAAAAGTTCACTCGATAAATCCCACCTAATTGAAGGGTGCAATTCCTTGGCTCCATATCGAAACTGTGTAGGAATGCCACCGGATTTAAGAATGGTGCTTGAACGCGGTAACGCTTATGTGGATCTCCTGTACCGATTCTTGGAGAAAACCCAAGTTGTTTTATTATATAAAGTATTGTATCGCTAGTAAGTGTGGAGAAAAAATGTATTTATTAGCATGAATGTGAATGTGAAAAGGCCGTTGGCAAAATAACCGATTGACTCTCAATTTAGTTAGTTATAAAGTAAATGATTATTTTGTCGCGTATAGTCGTGTGAACCTAGGTTGTTCTGAGAGTGAATGTATTTATTAGCGTAAATGTGCAGTATGAGAGGTATTGAGAACTTTACACACTATTCGCTAAGTTAGAGTAGTGGAATACTCGATATTCCTCCATCACCCTTTCCTATTACATAAATAACCTAATTGAGGCTCGATGGGGTTTTCAATATTAATGGTGATGGAGGAATATCGAGTAATCCACCACCCTAATTGAATGAATGGTATGTAAATAGGAGAGAACGTATTTAAGAATAAACGTGAGTATCAATGGGTTTGGAACTGCATGCGTTGGGCGCTGAATTGACCTAGATTTTGACACCAACCGGAGCCCAACCCCGGTGGTTGGACGGTTAAGATGCTCGGGGACTTCCAACACCCGGGGTGGGTGAGAACTACTGGCAACTTATAGTAAATTGCAAAAAACTGGAATTCCTGGTGGACTGCGAGAAGCGAATAAGCGCAACTCTGCACTTATGTATATATATATACACATATGCGGATTTGAGTTCATATAAATCCAAAATAAATGAAATATTATGTTTTCCAAATTCCGTCAAATATCCAGGTCGTCCCAACCTGCTGACGAGACCACCGCGATTTGGTCTTATGATGCTAAAAATGAAATTAAAAACACGATTATAAATAAATGTAAACATCTGTGTGTCGGATCGTCAGAGAAGCCCTCACTATCAAGAGCCCGGAAGACCAGAAGTCCTTGCGAGGTTGGCACACGAAAACTTACTTTTGGGCCAAAGCTCACCTATATGTATTTATAGTACACGTTTATGTCTGGCACGTAAATACAAGAGAGTAGGAATAGCTGACATGAGAATTATCTTAGAGCTCGACAGCGATTGGCGTATGGCTTAGATTTACTTAAACAGTGTGTCGCTGCGTAAAAACACTTATTTTCCGAAAATGCTCGTTTTTCTTGACAGTCTTCCAAAAACGTGGTTATCTAATACCAACCCTAATATCGATCTTAGCTCATGGATGCTATTTTAAGCTCATTACTCAAAAACAGCTTGTTCTGAAAAATGAGAATGAGATTGATGTTGTCATTGTCGTCGAATGAGATGGATGTTTAATCGTTTCATTTTTTTTGTAGCTTTTGTTCAAATCTTCGGATAATGATTATTTAGAGCTTGTGAGATGCAGTCTGTGTGATGTAGGTTTAGAAAAACATTTTCTTTTTAGTGTCAAAGTTTCGATCTTTATTGACATCATTTTCAGGACCTGGAATTTATAAACATTGTTTAAATTATACAAATGCATATAAGATATGATTATGAGTTTATACAATGATGCACACAACATAGAAATTTTAGGTTTAATGAAAGTAATTGTACTCACTCAAAGTGTGTGTTTTCCGTGTAGATGTGAGAATTTTTGTGTGAAATAATTTAAGCAAAACGTGAATTTCACCAAAGCCGTATATCGCTGCGCTGCGTAAAAACAGTCCCCTAATCTGATTTTTCGAAGAAACAGGACTGTTTTATTCTATATAGTGCTTGATGAATATGTTCATCTATATTCAGTTTTGTATTTTTTCCCTGAGATTTAGTGTATTTATTGGCGTAAGGGAGTGGTTCTTTATGAGAAGCACGATGGTGAAATCCCATCGGTTTTTAATTAGAACAGTTATACGATAATGTATATTATGGAGGAATGCCGAGTTTTCCACCTCTACTTGAATGAATGGCATGCCAATAGAAAATAATAAATTAATAATCTAAGTTTCTTTCGTTGCAGAAATTTGATCATGTTTTTTCCGGAAAACATCTAGTAATATTTTGTAAAAGCTGACAGCACTATTTCTTTTGTTTTCGGCTAATCAATTTCTAGATTTTAAATCAGTATTATTGTATTTCATTAACCAAATTACACAATTTTATTAGGACTTAGTATAAATTATTAGTTATTGTGTTCACGTAACTGTTTGAAAACGTAGTTTCAGTAGTTTTTGAGTTTGTTCAAAGTAGATGTATAAAAAAAACCTTCAAACGAGAATTATTCCTCCAAAGCTTACAGTTTAGACTGAAGTCTGCAGAGGGAAGGCCAAATGTACAGAAATAGGTTTTATTGAATTTTTACATACTATTTAGATAGTGATGAACCTTAAGTTTAGTTCACTAGTTTTCGTGGTCCGCTTGAGCCAGTAATATCTTTCAATTAATTAAGGTTTTTAGTTGAGATAAAAAGTCAGTGTCACGAGCGGGATTCGAACCACGATCTACGGCTAGATACGCCGCTGCTCTACCACTCGAGCTACCGTGACCTCGATCCACTCGGACTAGCTTCCCATCTCAACCCCACCTTTTGAATTTTCCCAACTTTTTGCCATTTTCCACACTAACTTTTTTATCTCAACTAAAAACCTTAATTAATTGAAAGATATTAATTGGTCAAACGGACCACGAAAACCGGTGAATTTAATAAGTAAAAATGAAGTATACCTTCACTAAAACTGTGAGAAAATTCAAAAGGTGGGGTTGAGATGGGAAGTTGGTGTCCGAGTGGATCGAGGTCACGATAGCGTCCGATTGGTAGAGTAGCGCCGTATTTAGCCGAAGATCGTGGGTTCGAATCCCGCTCGAGACACTGCCTTTCTTATTTCAACTAAAAACCTTAATTACTTAAGTTTAGTCTCACCGGCCAACCAGGTAATCAAACCCTAGTGTGTTTGTCTGAGACGAGCAAACTGAAACATTAGTAAATTTTAAGGTTGTACTTTAATGGTTATGTATATCTGGAAAGTTAGGGTTTTAATGATAAAAAAACATGTACAGATACATAATGCTAAAATGTAAATGGTTTGAATTTTGTTTAGCGGTGTGGTTGTACCGGGGCTGTACCGATCTCGGTCTCTCCCTCACTACCTGGGCTGTGACTCTGGGGTGGGAAGCTTCAGCGAAGGAGGAGCCGGTGGAGAGAAGGCTCTGGCCGGACAGGGCAAGGGCGAAGGCCTTGTGGCTGTGGCTGAACTGAGGCAGCTCATCACCCTCAGGCAGCACTACTACCCAGAGGGCGGCTGGGGGTGGCTTGTCCTCGCCTCTTCCGTCACCGTCCACCTCCTCTCCCACGGGCTCCAACTGGGAGCGGGGATCCTTCCGACTCACATCCAGGACAAATTCGGACCACGCCATCCTACTCTCACAGGTAACTACGATTTACTTCTAACAACGATTTTATATGTTAATTTTGTCCAGCAAGCACATAATGCTTTCATTTGCGAGTGGTACGTGTTAAGATTAAGTTTTCACATTGTATGCTCTGTCAGTACATATGTCAGGTATACCAGTGGTTCTGCACTTGTTCAACTCGTTTATTTTAAACTGCTAACAATATTATTTGGTATTTGAACTTTACGGCTCATACTCTACGTTTTTATGCAGTGCATACAAACAATTTTGTCTTTTGTTCGGATGATGTTCACTCATTGAACTTGTCACCATGTCCAACCATTTCTTTCAAAACAAACTGCAGCTCTGTCAGCATATATATGTCTTCCAACCATACTTCTCCTAAGGCTGCTTTTTTAGCAGTTATTAATTAACAAGTAACAGTTTTACAATTTCAAAAAAATATTAATTACAAATGCATGCACGTTTTTTTAAGTTTTGTAATGCCACCTTGCCTGAGAACTGCCTGTTTCACTTTTGCCTATATCACATCCAGATTTGGGAAATCAAGCAAGATGAGGTTCCAAGACTGTCCTTCTAAGCAGTTACAGGTTGCATCCGCTGAGCATCAACTTGTAACGGTGGACCAATGATGGGTTATCCTCGATTTCTATTGTGGAGATGAATTTTTCGGTTTGAGAACCGTTTTAAATTTGTTTCCACCTTTCTTTCCACTCGAGCCGCGTTTTCTTTGTGCCACAGATGTAACGTGAATGTTTGATGCTGCAACCCTTACTGTTTAAAGTTCTGTGGCTTGTGTTGGCGCTTCATGATTTGTGATAAAACCCTTCGATAACGACTTGCGCAGAAATCGGTGCAAATTAATTTTTTGACTGAAAATTTCGGCGACCTGACTAACTGACATTCCTAGTGCAAGCTCTAACATAATTTTTCTCAAAATCTAATGGACCGAATTTTATAGTTGATAATTCGTTTTAAAGAAATTGTCAAGTGCATTTTATAACTGCATCAAACATTAATCGGACTATTAATTTAATTAAAAAAACGAATCTACTGCCAACAAATAATTTTGTTATTTTGTGTATTTTCTTATAGAAATATATTATACAGGGTGGCCCGGCTGGAATTCTCTTGAACCAATAACGTTATAAAAAAATACATGTTTAATATTTTTAAGTCTATTTTCAAATTTTTACCTTTTTTGTAGACAAATCATACAGGGTACCTCAGGCCCAGTTCAACATCAAAATTTCAAATACGACCCTGTACATCTTGACGACAAACGTTTAGCCATTTTTGAACCATTTTAAAATTGAGTCGTAATTAAAATTTTGATGTCGAACCGGGCTTGAGTTACCCTGCATAATTTTTCACCACTAAGGTAAAATTTGAAACTAGACTGTTATGTAGGGTGGGCGACCAAGACCCGAGGGGTAAATGCATGGGTAGACTCGTACCTCATCCCTAAAAGGTCCGAGACTTGGTCGGCTCATGAATCCTGCATAAATCTCTTGGACCTGTTCACAAACCTCAAGATTTTGGACCATTTAATCTCGGGGAGTGATTTGGTGATGTTCTCTCCTTCAAAGATTTCAAATCTAGACCTAGCACACCTGTCACACTCTGAGAGGTAGTGCCGTGCCGTTTCTTCTTTTATCTCGCAAAAACAGCAAAAAGGATCTGGTAGAATACCCATCACGGAGAGATGTCTTCTCAGTGGGCAGTGGCCCGTCAGAACACCTATCAGCCTCCTAATTCCCTTCCTTGAAATAGAGAATGGCAATTTCGATTCTGGTGGTTTGATCGCCTTAACAAACTCTTTCGATTGCCGGTGTCCGGTAGATAAATTCCACCCCTTAAGGAATTGTTTCATGCCCCAGTGTTGATTCTCTTTTTCGCTGTGCTCATAGAGTGTGGTAATACTGGTTGTGGCTCGACAAACGCAGTATTAGAGCCTTCTTTGGCCTGGTTATCAGCCTTTTCATTACCATGGTGTTCTTTATGTGTTGGTATCCAAATAAGGGTTACTTTCTTGTCAAACCTGGAAGAGATCCTATTGATAAGATAAGATTTCCTCCACCAGTCGTGAGGTAGACAAATCTTTTTGTAGTGACCTAAGACTAGCCTGACTGTCAGAAAAACTTCTAATATCTTTTCCCTTAATTTTATTTTCCATAAGTGTTCTACAACACACATTGATGGCCCAGATTTCCGCCTGAAAAACGGAGGTGTTATTGCCAAGAGGGGAGGAGATGCTGATTCCTAATTTTGGTATGTAGATTCCTGCACCACTCCCTTTACCTTGGATAAATGAACCATCTGTATAGCAGTATATGTTACGATGGTCATTCATAATTATAATCACAAGGAGTGAAAGTGCTTTTCCTCCGAAGGGGTTTTAACCTTTTTATCACTAACGCTTAATATTTGGCCGTTAGTCTACTCAATAGTTGTGAGATTTTCGAGTGACCTATGTTATTGCACTTTGTGAGATTTTCGAGTGACCTATGTTATTGCACTTATGATTCCAGCTGCCTTCGCTAATTAATCTGTAGCAGCTGATTAGTGCTCTCATCTTGACCTCAATGTGAAGAGGTGTAGTACTGGTTATGATTTCAAGTGCTTGGTGGGTGTAGTTGAAAATGCTCCTGTCATCATCAAACAACCAAGTCTTTGAAATGACCTTAATTTCTTACTGTTCCTTTTATTTTCTAGACCTCCACCATACTAAAGCTGCGAACTATAATCTAGGTAAAATAATTGCAGTATATAGCCATTTGGCTACCCATGGTTTGATGCCCCATGTTTTACCGACACTTCTCCTACATTGTACCACTGATATAGTGACTTTTCTGTATATGTTATTGATATGATTTCCAATCAAGTTTCCTGTCAAGCTTCACACCAAGGAATTTGATTGAATCCACTAACTTTAATTCTGTGCCCTGACATTTAGGGTTTTTAAAATTACCTAATGTTCTTCTCCTGCTAAACATTATCAATTCCAGTTTAGCAGGATAAACCTTTGTCACAACAACAATTTGAAACTAGACTAAGAATATCGAACACGTATTTTCTATAGCTTTATTGGTTCAAGAGAAATTCAGCCGAGACGTCTAAAATGGACACCCTGTATAGCAACCAACACGGCGTAATTCGACAAAATTTTAAAAGCATATTTTTTAAATAATTTTCAACCTCAAATAATTTGAACTTTATGCTACAAAATAAAATTCGTGTATAATTCTTCCAGGTGGACAGTAATTAAAAAACGTCGTTTAAGCGAGATATTTTTAAACTTGTTATTCATTAGGTGAATTTCTGACAAACGAATGTATAACCCACTGAAGATGGCACTGGGCCAAACACGTCTGACTCAGACTTACGGAAAATATGATAAATTTTGATCATCCTCCTGAAAACTTATCGTAAATTTACAAATTTATCTTTAACGAAAGAAAGAAAGGGAACAAATGAGTGTGGTGTAGAGATATAATCGCCTCCTAGTCTGTATAACGCGAACTAGTTCTCAAAATCTTTAATCATGCTTAAAACTGGTATGAAGAACGCGTATCAATTTAGCATGACAGCTCCTGATTAAGATTTCTGGAGATATTTATGCTTATATTTCGAATTTGCGACTAGTTCTGCCTTTTCAATGAACCCAGACCATATTTGTATTATATTTACGGAAACATTTATATTGATAATTTATATTGTACTGCACGCTATTTAACATTTATTGAAAAATCTTTGCGTAGTTGTAATTCTTTTAAAAGCTATGCTACGATTACTTGGTGCATAAAACATCAATTATAACGTAGATTGTTCGAACGTTTTATAAGCTTTTGAAACAACTTTTGAAAAGTTGAGCTTGAACTGACTTGACAAAAATTCTTAAAACTTTGTGTTTCTTTTGTAAATGTATATTCAACATAATTAACGGCATTGAGAATTATCGTTTGTCAATCGGCGTATTGTTGGGCATTTATGTTGCATTTACAGAATAACATATCAGTGATCTAAAATATATTTTCTACTGTTTTTTTGAATAATTTTGCAGCGATCTCTTCAGAGTGTTATTAAAATATCCAAACTGAAACTTAAATGAAAAAGCAATTTTTCTTCTTAGACACTCTGTACATTATAAGGTCTAAGCCCGTTTGGCTAATCTAGGTTTTTTTATATTATGGATTTCTTTTTAATGCGATTGTTTTGGCATCAGGGATGTGGTCCAAAAGTTTTGCACTACTGCCAAGCTTTCGGCATTGATATGTATATATATATCAATCCTCCATCAAGGCTCTATTTTCGTAATACGATAATAATTTATAATTGAACTTAAAATTGTTTATATTTTATTTATATTCGTCAATTGTGAACAAAATAACAAAAACAATAAATAAAACATAATACTCTGGTTAGCATTCACTTTACACATTGCTCGATATTCCTCGGAGTGATTGGGGATAAGCTCCACATTCCTGCTAATAAATTACATTCATACACCAGACGTCACTCACACTACCTCGATATTCCTCCTAATAAATTACATTCATCCTCGAGAAGTCATTCACACTACCTCGATAGTCGTCGGGGTAATTGAGGAGAGATAAGCTCCACATTCCTGCTAATAAATTACATTCATACACGAGAAGTCATTCACACTACCTCGATATTCCTCGGGGTAATTGGGGACGAGACACTCCATTCATACAAATAAATTACATTCCCACTTTCGTTTACACTACCCCAGCGTACTCAACATTTCTCGGTTCCTCGGGGTAATGAGAATAAGCCCCTCCATTCACGCAAATAAATTACCTGCAGAGATCACAATTCATACTTACTACCCCAGAATACTCGGTATTGATCGCGTAATTATGATGGGTAAGCCCTCCATTCGCGCTAATAAATGACATTCTCACATTCATACACACATTCTCTCTCTCTCTCTCTCTCTATATATATATATATATATATATATATATATATATATATATATATATATATATATATATATAACTTTGTCTTTGCGATTGCTTTTTTCCGTCTGTTAAATATAGCTTGTCTTGGCCAAGTATTTTTCTCTTTAACAGTGTATGCATAGGTTAGATCTCTTATCCTTTGGGTCACTGGATTTAGGCTCGAGAACAATGTTCTTCCAATTTTATTCTTGAATTTAATTTTCAATTTTCTTTTTATGATATGTAATATCTAGACATTTTTGCTGCATTTTCTGAAGAATGGAGTTTAAAAAAATATATATTCATGATCAATAGTGCTAGAACCCGCAGTTTTTATACTAGCCATAAAAATAGAGTTTAAATAAAAGCTCGTCCCATGCTCTAAGACATGCTAATGCAATTAGAGAAAAAGTACAACGTGTTTCAGAATAACGAAATTTTGTCGACATTTTTCAACTTCTTTCTGTGTGATTTGCAAGTTGTTGGATATTTATTACGTTAAAGATATTTTTTCTCTAAATAATTATGACATTTTACACTTTTAGTAACTTAGTAAATTGTAATGTTTTAATTTGATTTTCACTACGAAAGCTGAATGACTTTTCGTCTTGGCATGCGTTCATAGATTTCCAAATTGATAGAAAATATAATAAATACAAAAATATTACATTTTTTGTTTTCTTTTATTTAAAACTTTTGCCTTTTCGAGTGGCTGGTGTTCTAAGGTTTTTAAAATAAAAATCAATATAGAATCTAAACAATGAATCGTTAAAAGTAGAATTATTAGAAAAAGTGGATCAACTTGATTTGTCGTTTTTCCGGTTTTCTATAAAAATAAACAAATAAACAGTTAAGAAAAACTAATAAAATTTTCTTTCTACCTCCTCGAATGTTATATTGTGTGTGTTTGAAACATCTTCTTGTTGAAGTTTATTGCTTTATGGCCAACCTACATGCAGATAGAACCGCTCTCAACCATTGTTCCCCGTTGACGGAAAACCTTTCCTTTATAAATCATTTCCAGTTGTCTTTATAGTCTTTCCTCGGTTACAGTTCATTGGGCGACAGGACATGAGCTCTTTTCCTTTTGATATATATTCCCCTATGTGGGAAAAATATTGAGAGGGCAAAAACGATGAATATTGATAAGAAACTTGGACGTTTTCCTTTACTGGACAAAAAAATAATGTGGAAGTAGAGTGAACTTAGCCAAATTAAATCTACATAAGAAAACAATATAGTACAATATAGGTTTTTCGCTTGTGGAAAAACGAAAACTTTAAAATATCTTCTCTTTTAAGTACGCCATTGACAATGCAAATATTTACAACGTGACATGCTAAAAAATATTTTATCTGTTTAATAATCTCGAGCAATAAACAACCAAATTCAAGACAACGTTTAATTTGCTTAATAAGTTTTCAATTGTTCTTTTGATTGCACCATTCTATTCAGCGCTTTATCAAAATCGTCTTATTAATATGGATGATCTTGCCTCCGCAAATTTTGTCCTTTTTATAAAATCAATTCAGATTTGCACTACAAATAAAGAAAATAATTGAAAAATAACAACCCTTTTATTATAAAACAATTAATATGACATACACACTTCCCTTCTCTTCAATAAATTTTAATCCTAAACTAAACAAGCCCACTTACCTTCCTTGTTCTTGCAGATCAGTCTTTTACCTATAATCTGGAGGTTTCTCGAAAAACGACTGTTGTTCCTCCTTTATAATGAAATTTTTTCCGATATTACTTCTAATCACCAATTCGACATTCAGCCCGGCAAACTACATTGGTCATCGAGAGGCTTCTCTTCTTATCTGTCCTTTTCATGTGTTTCTCTTTTAAACTACTAATTTATTTTCCTCTTTCTCCAGTCAGAGCGTGGCACTCTAAAGTACAAGCTGGATTCGTGTCGGCCTACGGGTTGGCAGCGGACGGCGGGTGCTTTATTAAAGGCAGACGAGGTAAAGATTTGTATAAATCAGGAGCCTGATTTATACAAATTTTTGCTCTCTAACATCTTAGTGAGATAGTGACAGGGATAAAAGAGGCGGCCACAAGGCCTACTGCGCCTCGACCTGAATAGATCGATTGTGCTCCCCTGTTATTAACTCACTGGCCAGCTTCAGGTTATTAACCAGCCTCCACAGCTTTGCCCTCGGCTCCTTAGTGTAGGATCTTGCTTGTGGTTTTTCTCGTCCTAGTAGCAAGAACCTGCACCTACATAGACATTTACAGAAACATAAAATGTGTTCTCCGGTCTCCTCCTCTTCCTGGCAGTACTTGCATAGTTGTTCTTCTGTCTTACTCCTATCCGGTGCATGTGGCCTCTTAAGTGGCAGTGCCCTGTCAGTCCACCCTGGGAGTTGTGGCCCACTCAATGTGGTACCACAACGACGACGGGTGGTACAATGTGGTTAAGGCTCGGGGCTGAAAAGGTGCACCTTGTGTCCTCTTCCACGTCCCTCTCTCAATCCAGGTTCCTTCATTCTATCCTGTGACCCCTCCCAACCCTTGGTTACGAGGGAGGTGTCCGGGCACAAAATAATGGTGTAGCCCAGAGGGCGTGGCAACCTCTCTAAAGCACGATCTGTACTCGTGTCGGTAGCGGACGGCGGGTGCTTTATTAGAGGCACACGAGGGTTAGGGTATCAGATCCTGTCTGAATAGACGGGGGAGGGTGCATAACTATCTGAACTACGGGTTAGCAGAACATGTTCCAAGTCCAACCCTGCTACATGGGAATGGACTCGTAGTGGCTTAGTGAAGATGCTCCTGGCGAGAACTTAGTGTGAACCTGTTGCTCGGGGGTGCCGTTCGCGATTTCCTTCCGAGAGCTTCCTTCACTTTAAACAAAACCGCTTCAGGACCGGATCCGGAACTTCTTACGCTGGAGGAGCCCCGATACTCTGGGAGATAGATTCACCTTCTAGGGACCTGGCGGGACGACCCAGGCTGATGCATTTCAGCCAACTGAGGTTACCCTTTGCGGGTACGGTGCTTAATGCAGCCCCATCCAGTCGGACTGGACAAGCGGAGAGTGAGGTCCCTCTCTTCTAAACCAAAACTTGCGGCTGTAACACCCATCCGAGAGGAGGTGCGTCATCTCTCATCTTGACAATCTAAACGTCCGGTAGGGCCGAAAGTTTAGGTACGGACGTTAAAGATCCTCATGTCCTTTTAAGGGCTCACACTAAATCCCCTCCATCCATGTTAATAAATATTCTCGTAACAATAAATAACACATACCACATACCTGAAGGTATAAAGATCTATTTATGGCACTGAAGTAGTATGTTTTAAGTCCGCAGAAGTTATTCACATTGAAACATTTTGCATTCGTTTAATAAATAAAAATCATTTTATTTTTAAAAAGAAAATTAAATTTTTATGTTTAAACAGTAACTTTAAGTGTATTTAATGAGATTATTTCTCAAAAGGGCATGTTTTACGATTGAAATAACTAAGTATCAAATTATTTAACATTTGCCTTTTATAATAGAATTATATGTTACAAAACTGTTATAATAAAAAATAATGTAAATATTTGAAAAAGAACTTTTTATTAATAGAAAGAAATGTAAACTTATTGATTTATTCAACGTACTTGTTTTTTACTGTTAAAAATTTGCCAGTGAAATATTTGTAAAACATAAATCGAAACGGTTTAATAAAATATCTACTTGTATAGTAGCGACTGTTTGTTAAATATCTTTTGAAAAATCACCTTACGAGTGGCTGGAAATTACATTCAGTTGGCGTCGGCCCAAACTGGTGGCCGAAAGGTAACCGAGATCGTGTTCATACGTACTGTTTCATTAATCAAAAACCTTGTTCGATCAAGCAGAACAAAATCCATTTCTATGGAAATACAAGCTTGGCCCAGTCATCCTCTTACAATTAAGTAATGATTAATGTTTGTTATATTTCAGACGGTATTTTGCAAAAATTGCAAGGTTTTGACAAAGTTGTTTTGATTTAGTATCTATGGATTTTTTTTTTTTTTTTTGAAACGACAGATTAATTTTGTTGAGTAGTTTGGTTCAAACATAATATATAATTTTTTGGAGATCGTGAGATGGGGTCTGGTGATGTAGGTTTCAGAAAAATATTTTCTTATCGACCCAACGTTTCGATCTTTATTGAGATCATCATTGAGCCCTGAAGTGCTGCCCTAAATAATCATCAATTAACTAATTGTCACTAAACACCACATAAAATATATAAGCCGAGGGACCTGGGTTCGAATTCCGCTCGTGACACTAATTTTTCTTCTCAGCCGTCTTTGCAAAAGAATTAAAAACAATTGTAAATAATTAACAGAAACTAATTAAACAAATATAATATGCCACCGGTGTCTGGACCGGCCTATTAATCACTGTGTTTACAGGCAAAGTGCTTCTAGATAAACGTTGTTGACTCGGCGGGACAATTAAAGGGTCGGAAGTGGTGTTGTAAAACTTTAAATAAAAGTTCTATTGAGTAGGGGAGAGATTTGTGACTATCGGAGAGACTTTTTACTTCTTAGGTTTGAAAAAAATATTTTTAATTTTTCAAATAAAAGGATTGAAAATAGTAACTGTAACGATTGGGAAAAATATTTTCTTCGCAGAACCTCAGGTATTAAACTTGTTTTAAAAACGCATGCATAACGTAAATTGACTAATTAGAGCAATACAATATATATTGTATTATATTTTTTGTTAATTTTAGAAAACTTTATTATACATTAGTACATTACAGTTATGCTAACACAAACAACATATAATTTTAAATTATTCAGAAATCTTGAGATGCGGTCTGGTGTGATGTAGGTTTCAGAAAAACATGTTCTTTATCGTGCCAACGTTTCGATCTTTGTTGAGATCATCTTCAGGGCACAAAGTGTTTGTCTTCACAAACACAGAAGACAAACACTTTGAGCCCTGAAGATGATCTCAATAAAGATCGAAACGTTGGCACTGTAAAGAAAATGTTTTTCTGAAACCTACATCACACCAGGCCGCATCTGACGATTTCTGAATAATTATCGATTAACGGTCGCTAATCATCACATATAATTTTAAACAGGAAACATATTAGGAGATGCTTATCCATCGATTAGCCTCCTTAATAATTTAATTAATTAACAACAATATTATATAACAATAAATATAATTAAACTTAACAAACTGTTTAACAATTAATTATGGTTGTTAGTTGAGATAAAAAAGTCAGTGTCACGAGCGGTATTCGAACCAACGATCTTCGGTTAAATACGTCGCTGCTCTACCACTTGAGCTATCGTGACTTCGATCCACTAACTAACTTTCCATCTCAACCCCACCTTTTGAATTTTTCCTCCTTTTTGCCATTTTTCAAATGTCGTGTAATCTGTTTGATTCTCGGCGACGAATGAAATGGAGTGGATCGAGGTCACGATAGCTCAAGTGGTAGGGTAACGGAGTATCAAGCCGAAGGTCGTGGGTTCGAATCCCGCTCGTGACACTGACTTTTTTTATCTCAACTAAAAACCTTATTTAATTGAAAAATATTAATTGGTCAAGCGGACCACGAAAACTAGTGAATGTAAGAATAACGTCGAGGCAACACAAAGTGAAAACAAAAAATTAACAGTCACACATTTATAAATTGATAATAGTGATCCTCTCGGACACTAACTTCCCATCTCAACCCCACCTTTTGAATTTTCCCTCCTTTTTGCCATTTTTCATCTCCAAGAAGCCGACTCCTCATATAAAAATGTCTTTCCATTCCCAACTTCCTTCCCCACCCCTTCAAAATCCAACTAATATAAACATAAAACATCAATATCTCACTGGCACTCTCAACACGACACCCAATAATGACACATCTACACGGAAAACAAATACTTTGAATGAGTACAAATACTTTGATTGAATGTAAAATTTTCTATCATTGTATAAATTCATTTTTTTAATCTAAAATTTTCTAGCATTGTATAAATTCATTTTTTTCACATCCTACATGTATTTGTGAAATTTAAACAATTTTTATAAATCTCAGGCCCTGAAGATGATCTCTATAAAGCTCGAAACGTTGGTACGATAAAGAAAATGCTTTTCTAAAACCTACGTCACACCAAAGCCCATCTCACGACCTACAAATAATCATCAAGCAACGGTCACTAAACACCACACACTACTATCACAAAAGGTGAATGGGAAAAATGTATAAATTATTTGAATAGTCGCAACTGAGAAAATTTAGTTAATTAAGTTCTGTAATCAAATAAATACCCCAAATTCCAATTGAAGGATTCAGCTTTTAGTACTTTATATTTCTATTTTCATTTATAAATTTTGTTTTGTACATATTATGTCAACCCTCCTACACACAGGCATGAGTCCATTAAATATTTGTAACACAACAATGCTTTTATTATAAATATTAATTAATTAACTAAATTCCAACATGTCAGATAGAAGATCACAAGTACAAATTAATTTACTCTTCTGTATTGTCCTATTTTCGTAATTTATTTTCATAATATAAACAAATATTAAAACAAAATGGAATTCAACTGTCAAGAATGCGTCTTCAAAATATATTTATATTATCCAAACATATTTAACATTTTTCAAGCTTAATTGTTTGTCCTGATATCTTCACAAAAACGGTTGAAAAGGTTTTCTAATTTGACGTCATTCTTACTGAATTTTATCTTCTAGTCAGTTTTAATAAATTTAAACAATATAGATTTCTTCTTCTAGATTCTTCCCGAGAAGTTTCGTTGAGTTGTTTACGAGAGGGAACGCAGATTCCACAGCGGCTTCTTAATAAATTGTGGCGCTCATTTGTGAACGTCTCGTTTGAATACTTCCATCCTCAATTGGTCTAGATTCCACGGGGAAAAAATATAAATTAAAGGAAAATAAAAAAATCAAAGAGACATATTTCTACGGGTTGATAATAACCGAAAGAAATCCTCCGTCCTTTCTTGTAAACGAGATCGACTTACTTTATCTATACCTATGTCCTCCGATAACGAAAAGGACCAGGGAATAAAATTTATACAAAATCGTTCGGGAGGTTCACAAGATTGTAAGTATATTGTCTTATCTGGACAGCCGAATTCAAAAAAGAGTACAAAAACAAAACTGCTCACAGATTGGAACCGCTAGCTCCTTTATGTCATTGATTTTATTTTGTTGTTTCGAACGCGGAGGCGTTTTTTTAACTCGCCCACAGCTCGAATACAACACAGACGACCAACTAAAAATTCTTTGGAATACTTTAACATGTCAAAAGCTATTATAAACATGTCATTATGTACTTGCCTAGATTGGAAAATTTGACAAATTTATCGTTGTAGTAAAAGGGTTATTATTGTATTGAAGACATTTCTTATCCATTTTGTTTAAGACTGATAACTCGAGGAAAAGAAAGATTTCAAATATTAATCATGAGATGTTAGGTTAAAAAGAGTCGGCCTCTTTACGACCTTGCGCATTGCAACCAATATTTGTCTATTGTACAATTATGGACCTGCAGGTCTTGGCTTTTCCTCTCCCAGAAGTAGAGATGCATCATAGGTCTTAGAACCAACCGATGACCTGTTCCGTTTTTTCTTCTTCTTCGTGACAATCTGCACAAGCTTGTTTCAGCTGATACGAGGTGCCTCTGGAGTGTGCAGTTCTAGTCATAACTCGTCCTAGGTTTAGTACTTCTGCCAGTTTTTGCGATGCTTTTCTTCTTCTTTCTTTCTTCTTTTTTGACATTTTTCGTATGCGTCTGTCCTGGAATACAATCACATTGAACCGAGGCTTATTATTAGCCCATTGTCTAATGGATCTACATTTTTGACAATTTGGTTTCCCAGAAAAGTATTCAGAGCAGATAGGTCCCATCATCGATTTTTTTTAAAAGGGGCATCCAAAAGGTTGGCCATTTTAACTCCGACTCCCGAGCGCATGGTCAATATTACAACACACATTCAATACGCATCCACACAAATAAATACATTAAAACCTATATACATGCATGTGGTAGATTTAAGTTTAATTCTTGTGTGTTCATATTTGGGGGGGGGGTATCGTGAAAAAAGGGCCACAGGCCACGGTGGGAATCTAACCCACGACCGCGGCGTCTATGAGCCGAGAATCTCTCACGCTAACCACTCGGCTACCGCGGTCCCCCCCCCCATGTGGTAGATGGAGTACTCATTATTCCTCCATCGACCTGCATACAATAACAAACTAATCTAATTGGGGTCGATGATCGACCAAGTCACGTACACAGCTCGAGTGGCGATGGGGATGCTATTCCACCATCAGCCCCTCCCCATTCTCTGTAATAAATACACTCACTTATACAAAACACAGAAACATAAAACATATTTTGAAGGCTATATTCAATAAAAAAAATTCTCAATTCCAAATTTCACTCAAATTCAATGAAATTTCTAATCGAATCCGAATTTCGAAATAATGCCGCCCAAAGGTATCCCTTCTCCCCCAGAAGTTGGCAGCATCCAGGCTGGAGGAGGATGGAGATATGTAGTGGGAAAACATCAGTCGTTCGAATACTCAGGCACACTAGTCTCTGAGCAGTTCTTAAGATTCTGACCACCCTCATCTCTTCGTCCACCGAACCACCGATCCGTAGGATATCATGGATCTAACAACCGCTGTGCATGACCATAAGGACATCAGTCGATTTAGTTCCCACATAGTCGTTTGTATCTACCAACGGCAATTTTTGCTCTTTTTTATTATTTTATTTAGTTGCTGATTCCATCAAAGTCTTTGGCCAAGGATGACACCTAAATATTTAACTTCTTTAGAATCGTTCATTACAGCTCCATTATCACAAGTGGCTTAAATATTTTAGTGCCTTATTGTTGGAGAATATTTTATAAGTTATTAGATTTAGTTACCCGTACAATTTAATTATTAATATAATTATTCAGAAATCGTGAGATGCGGTCTGGTGAGATGTAGGTTTCAGAAAAACATTTTCTTTATCGTGCCAACGTTTCGATCTTTATTGAGATCATCTTCAGGGCCTGGGATTAACAGACATTGTTTACATTTAACAAATACATTTAGGATGTGGAAAAAAGTAAATTTATACAATGCAAAATATATTTTTTGTATTCAATCAAAGTATTTCTACTCACTCAAAGTGCTTGCCTTCTGCAATGTGCCATTCTTGCGTGTCGTGTCGAGAGTGCCAGTGAGATTTTGCTGTTTTATGTTTATATACGATGGATTTTGAAGGGGTGGGGAAGGAAGTCCGTATAGAAAAGACATGTTTGTATAAGGCGTCGGCTTCTTTGAGGTGAAAAGATCCGACGAAGGGAAACAATGTGTTGGTAATGGTTCAGCCAGATTATCCTCTCAGGATTATGTAGAAAGGGATAAATAGGAAAAGGAAAGCTAAATTGTTGGACAGTTAGTCTATGAAAAATATTTGACGTGTGGAATGATATATGTATATTATCTATATTGAATTTGATTAATGATATTGGCGTAGCTGCGACTGAGTTTACATGTATCTGTTCTGTAATTGATGCTGTGTTTATCTCTGTTGATATAAACCATTTCTAAGAAATTACGTTTATGTTTGTTTTGTTCTGCATGTAATATTTTTGGATTTTCGAAGTCGAAATTGTGTTGGTGTTCAAAATGGTGGGTAGCGAGTGCTGTAGGATTTTGCTTGGGTTTTTTGCAATCATAGATATGTAGCTTTACTCTCTTGTCCAGATATTGGGATGTAAGACCGATGTAAGTTGCCGGACAGTTTAAACAGTTGATCTTGTAGATTACGTCAGATTTATTTGTTATTGGTGTGGTATCTTTAATTTTGGAAAAAAGTCTTTGGATTGTTTTATAGTTTTTGAAAGTTATTTTGAAGTTATCTCTAAATGTCTTTAATTTATGTGATAGGCCTTGAATAAATGGCATGGAAATTTATGCTGATTTGTTTGTATTTGGTAAACTTAATGTAGTATTATTAGAAATAGTGGATGGTGTTAGTGTTGAGTTGTAGTTGTAGATTATGTGTTTAGGGTAGTGATTGTTATGGAGGATCTGTTTGTATATATTTATGTTCTTGTGGTGAAATGATTCATGGCTTAACGTAATCATTCTGTGAAGTAACCGTTGATTATTGTATGAAGAAGATGGTGAGATGTAAAGTTGAGGTAGCGATCTGTGTTTCTTGGTTTTTGATACCAATCTGTGATTAATATGCCATCTGGTTGTTTTATTACGAGTGTATCTAAAAATGGTATTTTTTGTTTGTTTTCGATTTCATGTGTAAATTGTAGGCGTGGGTGAAAGCTATTAAATCTATCTAATGTAGTTTGAATTTGATCTGTGGGAACTGCTGTCAATATATCATCTACGTATTTAGTGAGAAAGGGTAATGTGAAAGGAAGTTGTGGCATGACTGTATTTAATAGATGTGTCATGATTATGTCTGCCAGTATCGGGCCTAAACACCCCAAACACAAAATAGCAAAATCTCCCTGGCACTCTCAACACGACACGCAAGAATGGCACAATTACACAGAAGACAAACACTTTGAGTGAGTAGAAATACTTTGATTGAATATAAAAAAAAATATATTTTGCATTGTATAAATTCACTTTTCCACATCCTAAATGTATTTATTAAATGTAATCAAGTTTGTAAATCCCAGGCCCTGAAGATGATCTCAATAAAGATAGAAACGTTGGCACGATAAAGAAAATGTTTTTCTGAAACCTACATCACCGCAACCTACCTACCAGACCGCAACTCACGATTTCTGAATAATTATCGATTAACGGTCACTAATCACCACACATTAATATAATATGAATTTTGTGCCAAAAACAACAAAGAAAGACCTTTATAAGCAACTCCTAGCCTTTTGAAATTTTCGTGTTTGGTTAACATTAGTCTTATATTATTTTAATTTGCTTCTTAGTTCTGAACTTACCTCTGAAGTTAATAATATGAACAAAACATTCCTCGAGTAACATAATAATAAATTCCGGTGATTTGCAGATTATGCTTGGATTTTACCATTAAGTAACTTTAGGCTTTTTTGTTTCTCTATTAGAAGAGATTTCAAATGATTGGAGGGTAAATGATCGACTTTTGAATATGGTCTGTTAAGTAAATTTTCAAATGTGTTAAAATGAGAAATCTAGGTTTTTCAGCGAGAACATGATTTCAAAAGAAGAGAGTATTCAACTTGGAACGAGCATTAGTCCTGCACTCAGAGACACATTTGCGCCCTAATCATTTATCTCAGAGGCAGCAAACTCCCAGTGGCTTCATGTGGAATATTCATAACTGGAAGTAATGATAGCGTCTTCCATTCACCCAGCTAGGCTGGCTACAACAGTAAATTCTTAACGATAATCCTATTTGGAATAAAAGCTATGCTAAAGCGTTATTAAATATGCTAAGGCATGCGGCTTACTTAGCAAAAGCTTTACAGTTTTGGCTAAATTCTCTTGGTCCGGCAATTTTCGTTGATTGTACGCGGTCAAGCGGAAAGGCCTCGTTAGTGCGGCGGCATATTCATTACAACAATGTTCTGGTAGTTCTTCAATTAATGTTTTATTATTTAATTCCCATGTCTAAGTGATTTTTCAGTACATTATTTTAATTTGTCCGTTATTGATAATTACTAGTCTACCCAAAATTGTTATTTCTTCATTTATGTCCAACAGGTTTTAATTTGTTTAAATTATTTTTTCTTACTCCCATCTCCACTGAGTGACGGGCATATGTCTGTCGGCGATTTTGGACCGTGACGATTTATAACTTACAAATAATTTTTTTCTTCGACTTGATTGTTTTATACCCGTACCAATATGAAACGATTGATACTTATTTTTAAAATAGAAATTTAAACAACCTAGTTATGCAAATTCTCTACCACAAATATCCAAATGCTCTACTCTTTGGTCTACTAGTTCTTCAATCGTTTCTTGTTTACTGAACTATTACGGATAGAAGTAGATGTGCGCGCTGGTCGGTCGCAATATTATAAAATAAAGTACTAACATGTCAACGGTTTTTCTGATTTTCTCAACGACCAAGGTGGATAGCAGCTTAATAGGTAAAAACTGCAATAATTTTGGCCAAGGGAGAGGGATAGGGATAAAAGAGGTGGCCACAAGGCCTTCTGTATCTCGACCTGAGTAGGTTTACTTTGCTCATCTGTTTTTTATAACTTACTGGTCAGCTTCAGGTTAATCAACCTCCATAGCCTTGTCGGCTCCTTAAAGTAGGATCTTGCTTCTTGCTTTTTCTGTCCTAGTTGCACGAATCTGTACCTACAATTCTAGCTAAAAGTTAAACAGAATCCGAGTCTTATAACTTACTTTCGGGGCTCCGTCCGAACCCTGGATGATATGTCACATTAAGGATGCGGGACTTTTGGACGCGATGATTGTCAATAAGTGAAATAAAAACTTTTCTTGAAAATAAGAAAAACTGAAGTAAAGTAACTGTTGGGAGTTAATTAACTTGGGGACTGTATAGAAGCGATTCGGAAGCGAACAGTAAGCGAATAGTACGCTGAAGGCAGGACTAGACAAAAACAAGAAGGATTGTGAGGTGGGAGCAATGGATAAGATTAACTAGATGAGAATTTTAGATTAGCTTCATTTTATGGGAAAAACTAAACAATTATAATTCGTGATACTCGACGCGAAAGTAGAAATGTAATAAAAATTCATTTCGTTTTAACAAAACTTGTTGAAGAATAGCTACTTTAATATTAAAATATAATCCAGTCTTTCCCGTATACTCGGTCGTCCTAAAAAGGACAATGAGGATCTTTGACCGCACCTAGCCTATTCGGCCTGATCGGACGTTTTGATTCTCAAGATGAGAGCTGACGCACCTCCGCATACGACAGAATGGTGTTACTGCCGCAGCATTGGTGCAGAGGCAGCTCAGCCCCGAAGGCCCAAGACAACCTCGCTTCCCGCTTGCCCATTCCGAGTGGTCGGCATTAAGTATCAGACCGTATGCCGCGCGCGAAGGGCTACCTAAGCTGAAATACATCAGCCCGGTCTCCCGCGCACTTTCTAGATAGCGAAGGCCACTCTATCTCCCAGAGTATTGGGGCTTCTTTAGCGTAGAAACTACGGATCCGCTCCGGCCGCGGTTTCGTTTAATGGAATTGCTAACCACCCCCTAGAGGAGTACTGTAAAAGCCTCCAATCGAGCTCAGCCTACACCTAAGTGCAAACCATCCGCCACTACTCACGCATTCGAGGGACTTTCCAGCATAATCATAGCGTCCTCAACGCTTATACGCTGCCGGATGGTCATACGCACGTTTCGTGCGAAGGTCACAGATAAAAAACAGCCTCTTCTCTAAGTTCCCGCCTGGGGCGTTACCACGAAACACTACGAGTCCATTCCCAGTGTAGCAGGGGCTGAATTTAGGAACATTTTTGTTACCCCGTAGTTCAGATGGTTATGCACCCTCCCCCGTCTATGCAGACAGGGTCTGGTACCCTTACCCTCGTGTGCCTCTGATAAAGCACCCACTGTCCATGCCGACCCGAGGCCGACACGAGTACAGCTTGTGCTTTACAGAGATTGCCACCCCCTCTGGGTTAACCTTTATTTTGCGCCCGGACACCCCCCTTGTAACCAAGGGTTGGGAAGGGGTCACAGGATAGAATGAAGGAACCCGGATTGAGAAAGGGACTAGATGAGGATACGAGGTGGACCGTTTCGGGGTATCGAGCTTCAAACCACACTATACCACCCGTCGTCGCCATAGTTCCACATTGAGTGGGCTAAAACTCCCTGGGTGAGTAATACAACCCAGTATTATGTGTATATAAAATTGCATATTTTTTGTTTTGCACTGCCTTTCTTAGGTGTTTTGGTCTGTCGGACGAGTTACGACATTTCGCCATCTTCAATGTTAGGTCTAATTAATTATTCCTTTTATTTAAGGTCTTGGTTGAAATGAAAAAGTTAGTGTCACGAGTGGTAAGAGCAGCGGCGTATTGAGCAAGGTCGTGGGTTCGAATCCTGCTACAGGCACTAAATTTTTCATTTCAACCAGCACCTCACATAAAAAGAATAATTAATTGAAAGAAGTAATTTGGTAAATAGACCACTAAACATAATGGGATTAGGTCTAATGTTAAGGTGTAAAAAGGACCGGTTTGACAGAGGCAAAATACAATGACATATATAAAATATCGAAGGCGAAATACCGAAGTGCATTCTGACTGACCAACAACACAGCGAGGATATGCAGACCAAAATGAATTGTAACGACCAAAAGGAAGAGTTCTTTAAACTCTTACGTGAAGACGTAACCTTAAAACAACGTAACTTTTTAAATTAATTTAATCATTCCTACGAACTAATTGTTTTTTCATCGTATTACCAGAAATGCATGTATGCAATGTATACTTGTTTTTCAATAATAAACAGGTTCACTCAACTCCTAGTTATGCAAATTTGAAAAAAAAAATATCTAAGGGAAAAGTATATTGCGATTATTCCGAAAAGGCTAGCTGAGGTTATTATATCGCGTAATGGGTCCATCTAGTTCTATCATCCAGGCCAATTTTCCATTTTAAGAACCGGGGAATCATGATTGCCTCTTAATAGAACGGTTTGGAAACATCCTCCATCCCTCGGCAACGTTGGCAAACGGCTAATGGAACAAGTTGAACCTGTTTATCCTAGCAAATTGGAGGAATTGAGGATTTTTAAGAAGTCTAATCGCTCGAAATGGTGTGTCTTGAGTTGGTTTATCGGCGAGATGTTCTGAGAAGTGCTCATATTGCTGGTCCCGTTTCTGGATGCTTCAAACCAATTTTAAATTGTTGCGATGAAATGTAATAATTATAATATTACTTAATTTTGTCCCTGAACGACATCTGCTTCACGTATATTGAGACACAATATCCAACGGAATTGTCTAAGTTGTGTGGCCGGTTATCAGGATCGATAAGTCTAATGTGTAAATTTAATTTTAGATTAATCTTGTAAAATTGATGCAAAGTTAGTTTTATGGCCACGTTGTTAATAAAACCATTTTCTTCATTTAACGCAGAACATATCGGTTTACAGATACCAACATAAATGAACAATGGCAAAATGTAATGTTTATCATCCAATAATAAAATGCAGTTTGAAATTGCACATAATGTACGAAATGTGAAATATTTGCGAGAATTTATTATATTTGTCGAACATAACAATTTTACGACCACACTTGAAATATTATGGATACTGAAAATGATAAAATATGTGCTAAGGATAGGTAGTTCGAGCTGTAACTTGACCATATGGTTTTATGTTTTTTAATTTTTTACTACACCCCTTTAAGAAGTATTTAAGATCTAACTTGCCTTTTACGTTCTTTTCTAAAAATTACTATTTTCTCTATCTGATTAAGTGAATTAACTCACACTACTGGTTATAAATAAGACTACAACCAAAATAAAATGCACTAAATATGAAAAAGTACATTTTCATTTTGAAGTTTAAAATAATAATAATCCATTTACGTGTAGTGGTCTAATTGACCAAATTACTTCTTGCAATTAATTATTCTTTTTATGAAAGGTCGTGGTTGAGATTAAAAAGTTGGTATCCTATTTTTGTGGTATTTTTGGGTAATTTTTCCACTAGCACAATATTGTTACAATCTTTATATTTAGTCTAGGGATCAAATAGATTAAGATTAAGATTCAAATTATTGTAACGGGATGTAATAGTAAATTTATTAAACCCCGCCATTTCCCCTAAAACTTAAAGGAATGTGTTCTATGTAAATTTATTACAAATAAAACAAATCTATCTTCTGAAAAAGTAAGTGTCACGAGCGGGATTCGAACCCACGACCTTCGCCTCGGTACGCCGCTGCTTTAACCATTTGAGGATAGTTCAATTGCCACGATATTGGCTAAAGTGGTTAGAGCATCGGCGTATTGAGCCGAAAGTTGGGTTCAAATCCCGCTCGAGACATTGACGTTTTAATCTCAATCAATACCTTACACAAAGATTAATTAATTGAAAGAAGTTATTTGGTCAATCGGACTACGAAATGTATTGATTTTATATGACATACGTTAAACAAATATTTATCTTTTAACATAACTTCCCAAATAGGCTTTCATACACATAAAGAGAAACAACAGACACTCTTATTTTTTGTTTATTTCAAACTATATGTATTTTAATCGTTATTTTTCGGTGGTGCCCGCATGTGCGACCTTTTACCCTTTATTTTCCCTATCTGATTAAGTGAACAAACTTATACTACTGGTTATAAATAAAACTACAAACACAATAAAATGCACCAAATGTGTAAATTTTGAAGTTTAAAATAATAATAATAATCCATTTACGTTTAGTGGTCCAAATGACAAAATTACTTCTTGCAATTAATTATTCTTTTAGTGCAAGGTATTGGTTGAGATGAAAAGTTAGCGTCACGAGTGGGATTCGAACCGTCGACCTTCGGCTCAAAACGCCGCTGCTCAAACCACTTGAGGATAGCTCAAGAGCCACGATAGTTAAAGTGGTTAGAGCAGCGGCGTAGCCGAAGATCGTGTGTTCGAATCCCGCTCCAGGCACTACCTTTTTCATTTCAACCAAGACCTTACATAAAAAGAATAATTAATTAGAATAATTAATTTACCCAAAAAACGCACATCAATGTAGAAAATATTTCGTGAATTATAATGGATCAATTATCTCGATATCATTAATACATTAATATTATATAGAGATATTTATATATATATATATATATATATATATATATATAAAATGGTTTCCCATTCCATCGGTTCATTTCATGTACATGTGACTACACAACCTGAAATTTTCAAATGCAAACACTTAAGTTAATATTCTTCATTTTGTATTAAAATATCAAGGATAGGTAAAATGAAAAAAAGCCAATTATCAGTTCTTATAGTTTCGAGGAATAAATATTTCCTATATGCGATATAAATGTTACCTGTGTGGAGATGAACCTATCACTTTTCGTTCACCAGCACTTCCATCTTTTGTGTAATTTACGATAAATTGCCGGTAGACCGAGAGAATCATCCATCCCGGGTGTTGGCAGTCCAGATTTTAGGTTGGGCTTCAGAGGCTGCCAACATGTAGGCTTTTTCAGCTTCCAACGTAATCAGTCACAACCCAAAGATGATATGAGGGTGATATGCGTTTTGTAACAACAAGATAGCCCACCTCCTTTATTTCGACAACGATTAATTTTATCCAAAAATGGTCTTATAGAAAGCACAACTTAATTTTGGCCAGAATCGCATGGACGGCATCTTCCTCATAAACTGAGAAATGAAATTAACTTTGCTATTTTAAATGAGAATCCCACATGTTTATCGTACCATTCGATTCTAGAGCTTATTTTATCCCACCTGTACTGAAAGGAAAATTTTGACAGGACCATTTTGATTTACAAAAGCGTATATCTGCCCATTGCCAAGTACGGAGGAGCAGCTTGGGGAACAAAATTGCAAAGCAGGAGTAGAAGCATCCACGAGCAGAGTCAAAGAATAGCTCCTGAGAACGACCAAAGCTTATAGGACAGCCCCTACTCACGCCCTCCAAGTCCTTACTTCCGCTGCACCAATAGACATTGTCCTCCAAAGTAGAATTGCAATCCGACAGCTAAAAAGATGGAAAGGAGCGAACAATGGTAAATTTGGATGCGTCACATAGGGAATGGCAATGAACTGCACCTAGAAAGCAGATCCGGGAGATCCTTGCAGTTTGGATAGACAACTCGTGGCAGGAAAGATGGGACAGAAGCACCACGAGTTTCTACCCAGTATTGAGGACCGAGCAAGAGCAAAGTGGTTTCAACCAGATTTCTGGATCACACAAATAATGACAGGTCGCGGAAATTTCAACGATTCTGTAGAGCCAACAGTCCACTGTGTCCCGACTGTGGACTTGATGACATTGTCCAACGCAGACTATTCAACTGCCCCCTCCTTGAGAGTGCGAGGGAACCTCTAAAGCTCCTCTTCCGCCACACTTGGCCACCGACCCTCAACGAACTGGTTAAAGAAAAGAAGTCCTTTGAGGTCCTCAAGCCTGTTAGCCGAGATTTAGTCGATAAAGTACCTGACTAGTTTTTTTCTTTCTTTCTTTTTTCTTTTTTTTTCTTCCTGTGATAACTAAGTTACTTGTTAGATCTTAGCGTTTCCCTGAACTTTTAATTGTACCCATAATTATTAGTTATTTATTAAAATACTGTATATATATCTTTATTAGAAAGTGTATTCAAAAGGATTAACCAGCAAGGAGGAGACCTATTAGATTAGGTAAATTAATAATAAGAAAAACATTTTCCTCCTTCCTTGGGTCTTCCCTTTCAGGGCAAGGTCGAAGGAAGCCGTTAAGCACAATAAGATCTCGTAAACTTGCATCCCATTTGAATTAGTTTAGAGGCCGTGTTCTCCCTTACGGCGGGGAGGTGGATGGGTAAAAAAAGGACCATTTTGAGTGATGCCCGACGGAAGACGCGTGAAGGGGTGTGCTTTTTGTAACAAAAATTACCGAAAAATTAACATGGGGTTCGTATATGACCATTTGTTTCTAAAGTTAATCGTTTCCGAATCAAATGGGCGGACTATAGATGTTGATGCACCCTGTATACAGTAGAACATTCCTGTTTCTTCTGCAATCCGGAACAGGGAAAAAGTTTTTTTTAAATTATGTCCGTATGTCACCTTATATGTGTATATAAAGGCTAATAAATTGGTTTTCTACCGCATAATTTTAACTCAATTTACACAGGTCTTTATGGACGTGTGTGTGCGTATAAAAAGAGAATTCAAGCCCCCCCCCCGGTTGAAAATTAAGTGTCTTTTATTATTATCATTTATTTTGAGTTTTTCTTCGTGATTCGGCAGAAAACATTTGTTTATCGGAGAGCCGTTTGCCAGCCGAGAATGGCCTAATGCAACGTCTCCACTTTCCGGCCGGACCTAAGAGATTTTGCGTGCGCCACTTTACTTGATTTACGGATATTGTTGGCTGATATCATTAAAGGGTCAGCTTGCTCCCAAAGGGTCGATAAACCTAAGGATTTCACTTTTATTACCAAACTTACTTTTTTATCCCCATAGACCATTTGAGGGATTGAAGAAATTGGCAAAAACATGTTTACATTAACGGCTGACGCTATGCTTATTTTTATTTTGGTATTCAATATTTCAGACGCTATTGTTATCTATATTTTGTTTTAAAAATCAAGGCCTTATCAACACAAGTTATTTATTAATTCACCTTTTTAAATCCAAACTGCCACAACATCTGTTAAAGGGGAAGGAAAAATTAAAGTGGTTAAAAAATTAAATTAATGAAGTGGTTATCGACAGCATCAGGGGGTCAAAGTAAGAAAAAGCGAAAATTGTCGCTTCCCTGTTCACTTTTTTAAAAAAGTCCTCGGAACAAAAGTTGTAAAGCCTAAAATTAGCGATAACATGACGGTTCAAATCTTATTCATTCTTGAAAATCGGGAGGGAGGGGGAGAGAGAGAGAGAGTGAGAGAGAAAGATCGATTTTCCATAAGCACTTAAAAACCAGTTTTTAGCGAAAAATCGCGAATAACTCAAAAAACCGTTGAAAAATCGGGCAAAGTGGAAGGTGGACAATTGAAAGCTTACTAAAATTTCCTATCGATTAGTATAGGGCGCCGCCCCGATGGCGATTTTCTGGCTCCACAGCTAAGTTTGAAATTTTGGTAAAAAGTGCCAAATTGACATGTTAACGAATCAGTGAATTTACTGATGAATTACCGAAGCTAGGAAAACATTTAAAACGCTATCTTATTCAGCGCAAAACTTTCTAAAAAATGATACCTTGCGCAGGTCTGTGACTTAAAAGGCTGGGAAAATATACATTTTTGATGGGCAGTGCATTAGTCCACAGGCAAATTATAACAGAACATAACAAACATTGTTTGTAAAATATAAATTTAAGAAAATGTATTTACTGTAAACATTCAGACTTTACCACCATATAAGAACTTCTTTGTTCTTTTCTTGTTCAACATCCCATTTCGAACAATTTCTCAAATGAGGTCTGGATTTTTAAAATAAGAAAATCAGGTCGACAACCTTATAGTTTGCTGTTCAAACTAGTTAGTAAGCCGAGGAAAAGGATAAAAAGTTTAATCCTCAGCCATTTAAGAATATGAAGTTACCCAAGAGTTGTCAAACTGGACAGAGGCAACAAAACAAAAAACAAAAGAGCTTTTTTTCGATTTCCAAACTTTTGAATCTGGTATCTTCTAATCTTTCGGTTTTCAACCTAAGAAAGATATTTTAACCGGGTGACATTTTGTTATTCGATGACACCGAGCTAACAGAGGTTTGATGGATGATTTTTATTGAGTTCGGCAATCCCCCAGAGAGCCGACTTTCAAATTTTACTCTTAAAATACGTACTAAAACACTGTCGGGTTTCCATGGCGAAAGCCTTTTTTTCCCTATAAACAATATTCGATTCCGTACAATATTTTCTCCTGACTTTTTTCCATACCTCAATAAAAAGAATAAAAATATAATATTAATTTTTTTATATTGTCACATTTCTCCATGTTATTTGCGGTGTGATAAACACGAAATTTGGTTGTTAGTAACAATATCATTTCTCAGCTTCACAAAATGAACATCAAGTTCATTACATAGTTTGTATCAACACCAGTTTAAACTTTGATAAATTTTTGAATTTAAATTTACCTGACACAAGTTTAGCCAATATATTTAGGAAAAATCCAAAAATTTATGTTCAGAATGGAACATATTTTATGGTAATAGTCTTCTTCTTAAGTAAAGGAGTTTTATTTATTTCTAATCGTATTTTAATTAGTTCATATATAGCTTAAATACATAACGATATTTATCATATGCTAAGGGATAATTCGCCACTTTAAGTGTCCACTGGTATGAGTGATTTGCTCGTGTATTGCCACATGCACATTGGCGAACTTTCGTTCGTATTCGCAGTTGTTCCCGCTCAAAGTCGGTATATCAAAAAGTGTTCTTCGTCTGGGTTCGTTCAGTGTGGAACAATTCCGAACATTCGCACACACCTCAATAGAGGCCTTTTTCTGACAAATGAAACAGCCAAGATGTATTGCCAGTAGGACTTCAGCCAGAATACCCTCTCGACAGTTTGTATCTTTTTTGGTGATTTTTTCTTCTACCTTGTTCGACAAGTAGTTAAAATCTTCAGGAGACATTCTTCTAAAATTCTTGAAAATTCGAACTGCATCCTCTGATGTGTAGCATCGTTACTCTCCTTCCAAATTTTTAGTAGCTGGCGACCCAAATTTTGTCTTGCCCCTTTTTTTTAAACCTTTTTACCTAGTTATTATGCCATTATTAAGAAAAAACTGCACCCACTGACAAACCAATTTTCGTTAAACCTTAGAGCCTACAGTGGGAACAAGTATGAACCTTCACTAACAACTGTATTAAATGCTCGCCAAATGTGAATCCACCTTTAGAAGATGATTAAGGAGGTTTGTTATCTGGTTTCCTGGAATCCAGCCCAATATGTTCAATCTAATACTTTTAATTCACGCATAAAAATAAATTAGATGATTCACGATAAAGAGAGAAATTTTAAATCGGTCTTCGAAATATGTCGAGGAAGGTGTGTAAAAAAATTGCCCTGTTTGCATCCAATCGGTACAAATTGTGTCGTACATTAAACTTTGTCATATGTTAGAAAAACTTTCAATTAATTAAGGTTTTTAGTTGAGATAAAAAAGTCAGTGTCACGAGCGGGATTCGAACCCACGATCTTCGGCTAGATACGCCGCTGCTCTACCTACCACCTCCGAGGTTAGGACAGCTCAAGTGGTATAGCAGCGGCGTATTTAGCCGAAGATCGTGGGTTCGAATCCCGCTCGTGACAGTAACTTTTTTTATCTCAACTAAAAACCTTAATTAATTGAAAAATATTAATTGTCAAGCGGACTACGAAAACTAGTGAATGTTAGAAAAACGTTGAGGCAACGCAAAGTGAAAACAAAAAATGAACAGTTACACATTTATAAATTGATATTAGTTTTGCAATGCAGCATAAATTTTACCCATACATGTATGTTTTATTCATTTTTCGACAAATGGCAAATCAGTGCAACATGAAGTTGCGTTATTTCAAATTTAATTCACAGAATGAATTTCCTTGGTAAAAACCACCTTCTTTTCTATTCTGCATGCCGACAATGGGACTGATAAAGCGTTCGGTTCAACAGATTTAATTTAACAGACAATAGGTGAAAGAGGTTGGACAAAGTTGGAATGAAGGTCCAACTTGAGAAAAAAGTTCACTTCAACTATTACGAGCAAAGCTGTAAGGAAAAAATATATTACCAAAGAGAAAAAAAAATCCATGCTCACAGCAGTTTCATTATTTATAAAGTATTTTAAAATTTACCATTTGGATTTATTATTTATTTCGCATATATTTATTTATCACGTTATCTATTGCAACATATTCTGCTTAAGCTATTTCAGCCATTTCCATTTTATCTAATTTTTGTTTATTAACTTTTAATTATTTTTCAGGTAAGTATCTAAAACTATAAATTGATTGTAAGTACATTAACATACTTTTTTGTCGTTATATATGGATTTAATATCATTTAATTATTGATAAAAATTTAGATAAATATAATAATTTTGCCATCTTGTCAATCACTTTCAATGGGTTATTTATTCAAAACATTTACAACAGTTTAAACATACTTACATAGGAGTGCCAGTTTATACTGTAACTAACAGCTTAAGAAATTAATTATTTAAAAAATACGTGTTTCAACAAGACAAAAGAAAGTTACTTTAAGGGGAAAAAGCTGCAAGTAAAGTTTAAACTAAAGATTTCTTCACTCTCCTACGCCTGTACACGAAGTCCAAGTCATGGTCCTAAATTTGTCGAATTAACTCATTACTGCTAAACTCAAGATATTCTTTGTGAGGCGTTTTATGTGGTGTACAACGTAATCCACGTCTGGGTGATGAGTTTACCAGCCGTTAAAAGTTATTTTGTCAATTTGTAGCGACGCGATGTGCGATAGTGATGTCAAGCCTAATGAAGGTCCAGCATAAAATTTCGATGGTTTTAATCATGTTTATAAGACGTCTGAGTGATAATTTGTATACTTAAATTTCTCCGCCGCTCACTAACATCCTCTGTAGCACTTTTCTTTACAGCCCTCTTCTCTAATTCCCTAGTCTACTAGAAACATAAAATACCTCTTATTTGTCAATGAATTGCCTTCATACAGTCCGTCTCTCTGTTTCTCCTTCTCTTACCATCTTCTTCTCTCCTGCTTATTTCTTTTTTCTCCCTCAACATCTTTCATTATTTTTCTCACTTCTCTATCTCTGTCTCGCTCGCTCATTTTCTCTTACTACATATCTATATTCCTATTATTTATATATGTATCTATTTTTCTATCTCTTTCTTTTGATCTTTTTTTCTCTCTCTCTCAACATCTAATCACTATCTATTTTTATCTTCATCTTTCTGTTACTGAGAGATAAGAGGCAGGGATGTCCAAGATACCTAATTTTACGAGGTAAATTATCATTCAATTAATTTTTTGGCTTTCTTTGTACTCTCCCTCTCACCATCTTTCTCTCTCTCTTTCTCTCTCTCTCTCTCTCTCTCTCTCTCTCTCTCTCTCTCTCTCTCTCTCTCTCTCTCTCCCTTACACTCTCTCGCCCTCTCTCTGAGTCCATCATCTCCTGGCTTCTTCTCTTCCCCCTATGCACCTGCTTATATTTTCCCTCTATCTATATCACACTTATTCTATTTTCTCCCTCAACACCTCTAATTATTTTTCTCACTTCTCTATCTCTGTTTCGCTTGCTCATTTTCCCTTACTACCTATCTATATATCTATAATTTATATATTTCTCTATCTCGTTATTTTGTTCTCTCTCTCTCTCTCTCTCTCTCTCTCTCTCACACACTCATAATTATCTATCTTTTTATATTTCAATTTGTCGATTTTTCTATACCAATAAAATTATCTACTCGTCTATCTGTTTTTTCGTCTCGCTAACATTCTTCCACACTTTAAAGAGGACTTGGAATCTTAATCGTCACTCAAATATGAATATGCTTAAATTATGAAAAAAATTAATAACTAATTTTAAAATTTTTTTTTAATAACTCTGTTACGTATTAATTAAAATTGTAATCAGTGTTGTAGAATGTCATATGTAGTCGGATACAATAAATTATACATACAATAAATTATATTTTTGGCATTTTATCGTCGCCTAATTTATATAAACAAAATAATTTTGCGAGCTTGTTTGAAAATAAAACATTATTAGTGACAATTAAGAGCAAATTCATTGATTATAATAATTGATTTCATTAATATAACAGATTCAAAAAAGCATGTTTTTCTCACCTTAATTTTAAATTTCAGTTGAGTAGCAATTTTGTACTTTTTATTTTAGGATGATGCATGTAAACGTTTATTCAGTAGAAATATATTCAAGAAGAAAACATTCTTGCATAGAACAGAAATGATATTAAACTTAAGTAGATAAAATAATAAAAATCAATAAATTATTAAACCATTGAGCAATACTTTCGCAAGTAATAAGTGCTTTCCATTCAATAGATTGGAGTATCAGAGTCCAAACTGCTGCCATTTAGTTCCGGGCATTTCCCTCTTTCTCAAGAAGAAAACAACGATACAAATGGAGCGATATCGTATCAGTAAAATCAGGGGGAGGAAGAAATGGCCACGGAGGGATTTTTCCCATAGGGAGGAAAAGCGGGTAGGTCGTCTCCTGGGGTCATTGCTGATATTGCTCTCTCTATTATCTATCTTATTTGCCGGAAACGCTGTTTCGCATCCACCTACGATTGAGTTATGTACATATTGTTTACATAAAGCCAGGCAAGGCTCTTCTATGAAAAGACAGATCTTTATGGTCCCGTAGATCCTAAAATAGTCATGGTTTCATTAATAATTTATTACGTTACTGTTCAATTTGACAGCCAGCACAAAACATTTTGATCCATTCTTTCACTTATTGAATAAGAAGTGCATAAAGTGGTACCCAAGTAGTTCTAACGGTTTTCCAAACGGTAAAACAGTAAAACAAAGCAAACATACTTTTAATTGATATTTGTTTAAAGACGTTTTTAGGGATGATTAGGTAATTTTCAGTAAATTACTACTAACTTCAATTCGGTAACAAATTGTAAAGCAGCTTATTATTTTTGAGTAAATTAGAGGTCATGATAGTGTTATCAATCTTGATGTTCCAGTCGTGTGTGTGGATTCCACGACAAGAATGTCGTGGAATCGACATTGTTGTGAATTGATTATTCAGAAATCGTAAGATGCGATCTGGTGTGATGTAGGTTTCATAAAAACATTTTCTTTATCGTACCAACGTTTCGATCTTTATTGAGACCATCTTCAGGGCTCAAAGTGTTTGTTTTCTGTGTAATTGTGCCATTCTTGCGTGTCGTGTTGAGAGTGCCCACGACACGCAGGAATGGCACAATTACACAGAAAACAAACACTTTGAGCTCTGAAGATGATCTCAATAAAGATCGAAACGTTGGCACGATAAAGAAAATGTTTTTATGAAACCTACGTCTACAGGCAGCATATCACGATTTCTGAATAATCATCGACTAACGGTCACTAATCACCACACATTGTTGTGAATCGAAATTGTCGATGTGCAGTCCGAGGTACCACACCTTGTCCGCAATTGGGAGAGGAATATTGTAGCCTGGATGTGAGATCTTTTTAGGAGAATGGAGGTAATGTTGGTGTATTTGTCTGTGCTGTTTTATCTTTTTCTTTTCACACCGACGTCTAGTATTGTGAGGGGTTGGTGGTGTCGAGTAGAAATGGCAGGATCGGAGTTACAAGAGAGAATTGCTTTTTCGTACCTAGCCTTGTTTGGGGCCAGAATTCTGAGGATCACCGGCCAGCATGGATATGGAAATATGCCGAGAGGGAATTGACTTCAATGACTCGGAATAACCAGTCAGTGAAGTAACTCAGTATGAGACAGCACGAGGAAAGATGCCCTTGAGGATGAACAGCAATCTATCTGCTTATTTCAAAAAAGGTCCCAGGACAGTACTGCCCCATCTCAAGGGAAGATGAAATAATGTTCTGTTGGACAGTTGAGTAGCAGTTGCGAAAACCAAATTGATGGTCGTAGGTTGTATTTTGAGAGGATTTGATGAATTCTATTCATGGGCAATAAATTTATTGGCTTATATAAAGCAGTTCAAGTAATTTTTGTTTAAAAATTTACTTTAAAAGCCGGCCATATTTGGTTTTTCGTACATGATTTGCTTTTCCCAGAGGTTTCCCCAAGTAATTAATTTTTTTTCAACTATAGTTTTTTTCGTATAAAATTGACACCTAAAAAATTGAAGAAAACAACAAGATACAGGCAGGAGGATTTCAAAGATGGCAAAAAAGGGCGATTTGTAAAAAGGGGGCAAGTTGGTGTTGTTGATTTTGGTTTAATTTGATCATTACTCCCTGTTAGGACTACTGGATTAAAACAACATCATAAATCAGAAAAAAGACCGTTGGGGCTATTTATAATCTATTTGCACCTCTAGACGTGTAATTTTTCTCTGACTGAGTAGTTAAATGAGCTAAGCTTGTTTTAATTCCGTTTATGAGCGAGTTACAGTCTTTTCGCCAACTCAATTTATCACAGGGTTCAAAATGAACACTATGCATGACGGGAAAATTGCTTACATGAAAGCAAATGATTCTTCATATTTTTTGATCATCGGCACGTTTGATGTTATTGGAAATTATTTATATTACTTAAGGTTTTTAGTTGAGATAAAAAAGTCAATGGCACGAGCGGGATTCGAACCCACGACCTTCGGCTAGATACGCCGCTGCTCTACCACTTGAGCTATCGTGACCTAGATCCGCTCGGACATTAACTTCCCATCTCAACCCCACCTTTTTAATTTTCCCTCCTTTTTGCCATTTTTCAAATGTCGTGTAATCTATTTGATTCTCGGCGACAAATGAAATTACCACGGATAGCTTTGATGAAGATGTACTTCATTTAACTTATCAAATTCACTAGTTTTCGTGGTCCGCTTGACCAATTCATATATTTCAATTAATTAAGTTTTTTAGTTGAGATAAAAAAGTCAGTGTTACGAGCGGGATTCGAACACACGACCTTTGGCTAGATACGCCGCTGCTCTACCACTTGAGCTATCGTGTCTTCGATCCACTCGGCCATTAACTTCCCATCTCAACCCAACCTTTTGAATTTTCCCTCCTTTTTACAATTTTTCAAATGTCGTGTAATCTATTTGATTCTCGGCGACAAATGAAATGGCCACGGATAGCTTTGGTGGAGATGTACTTCATTTAACTTATCAAATTCACTAGTTTTCGTGATCCGCTTGATCAATTAATATCTTTCAATTAATTCAACGAAAACTAGAGAATTATTTTTAAATATGAAAATTAACCCCATTCTACGCACCTTATTCTAAATCATCCGTACATTTAACTGTCCAAATTTTCGGAAGATTTTTATTACCAATATGGGTAATAAATTTGAATTTTTTATATAATTGATATATGAAGAGATATCGCTGGATTCCGAGGCAACATTTAGACATGAAAACTACAGTTTTGTACATTTTCCATGAGAACATCAATTCTCAATTGACATTGACAAATATCTATTAATAATAAAACACAAAACAAATTTTTTTACAATTCATTATTACAAAGAACATTAGATTTGTTATAAAATATTATATTTTGAAAAGAGCAAACATTATACTGTGTTTGTTATAAAATTAGAGTTTATGGAACGTATACTTCTATTTGTTAAAATTGGAGAAGAAGAAACTTTCGTTTATGAACTTTTAAGTCCAACAAGGTTTCAACTTCAAGGCGACCATATAGTTTTGCAAGGAAAAGTTGTTCTTCAGTTCTCTCAGGAAAACTGTTTCCCTGTTAACACAAGATGAACTGAACATTGCAAGAACTTGCTTAACTGACCTGTTTTTCTATCTCTTTTTTTTCAAAGGGGAATTTTGTTGCCAAACTGAGGATTTTTGACCCAAGACGTGATAAAATGCGCTTCTGCGGCACACATGTTGTATATGTAAAGATTTTATGTTGATTGCGCAGCGACCATTTGGAAAATATTAGGTCAAACATTTATTTATTTTAATTTGCGGCGAATCCAGTCGAACTGGCTCCCACATGCATATTGATAAAGAAGTCCCATTAGAAACCTAATTAATTAATGACATTGCCCAATCGAACTGCCGATTATAGCGATTAATGGTCTTGTAATTTTTCTTTGTGGGGAATTTCAAGTATTTCGCCCTTTTCCTTCGATTTTCTCCACGTTTTTAATTGGAACTCGGAAAACACTGAAGTCCGGACGCCACTTAATAAAGTCCACCACACTGCCCAAGAGAGGGAGAGTAGACAAATAGGTCAGGAGCACAATTAGATCCGACCGATACCGGCTTGCAATTTGGAAATGTTGGCGGGTTGAGCAAACTTTACCGATTCTAAACCTAGATCGGGTAGCCTTCATTCGCCAAAATCAAACGGCGGTTTGTAAGGATTTTTTATATTTAAGACAATTCATTGAAGGCTAAATCTTGTCCATACTGCGTCTTTTTTAAAATTTGGTTTACAGTTATGTAAATTAAAAGGGCCGAGAACAACTTTCATAAATTAGTCGTTCACGCCTAGAAAATAAATGAGCTGACAAAAAAGAAATTTAGGGAATAATTAAACTATAAATGAGCTGACAAAAAAGAAATTTAGTGAATAATTAAACTTAAAGCTGATGATTTCGTCTACAAATATTAATGATCAAAAGAGAGAGAGAGAGAGAGAGAGAGAGAGAGAGAGAGAGAGAGAGAGAGAGAGAGAGAGAGAGAGAGAGAGAGAGAGTGAGAGAGAGAGAGAGTGAGAGAGAGAGTTGGAGGGAGGGAGAGAGAGAGAGTGAGAGAGAGAGTTGGAGAGAGAGAGAGAGAGAGAGAGAGAGAGAGAGAGAGAGAAGAATTATGTAATGTGAGAGATATACGGAAGAGAAAAACAAGAAAAAAGACAAAGCAATAAAACAATAATAGAGAAGTTGAATTATCTAAATACAAGAATTATAGCTATTCAAAAATAAATAGGTACATTCATGATTTGTTCTTATTCTATTACATAATTTTAATTAAAATAACCAATATATTCTTGTTAGTTGGATAAAACAAAATAGAAAATACAAACCAAAAACAAACAAATGTCAATTCTCATTTTTAATAACGGATTTACTTAAGAATGGTAAACATGAAGATTAGTCATTTTGTAAACAAACTCTGTTCTTTTCACTATTTTAATGCAGTTGTATTCTCGTTAACCATGGAAAGACATTAACTTGAACCAGAAATTCACAATATTATTGGAAGAATGGGTCATCGGCAAGTGGATATCGCAGAGGCAGTTGGCGTTTGTCAGAACGTCGTCTCCTGGGCTTTAGAACTCAGATCCTAAACGAAGTAGATGTTTTGGCAAGGCCTTTATCAACACGATTCGTAAATGTTGGAAGCTAGCCTCATCGTATGCCCCTTTGAGACGACCTGCAGCCACCAGTAACTCAGGGAAATATGGTGCAGCGAGCTCCTAGAAAATATGAATAGTGAAACGAGGCACCGAAGAGTCTACCGAGAACAGGGGATGGGTACAATGCTCCAGTATGGTGGAGGAGGTGTAATGGTCCGGGCTGGGGTTTACACTGCAGGACGAACTGGACTCCATATTGTTGAATTGTTAATTGGCAGATTTTACCCATAAAAACATTCACTTCGATCTACAAGGCCTGCCTGAATTTTTCTTGAACCAATGACGTTACCCCAAAAAAATACATGTTTAATATTTTTTAGACTATTTTCAAATGATCTTTTTTTGGAGAAAAATTGTAATGGATATCTCAGGCACAGTTCAACTTAAAAATTTCAAATACGCACATATTCTAAAGTTCTCTCGCATCATTCTAAAGGATATTTTACGCTGAAAGCAATGCAATGGTGCAATCGAATTTCAAGTCAAAAAATGACAAAGTTACGGCTAAGGTTGAAAAAACATATGTCTTTTGGTCATTTAGTTTGCTATTTATTAATGATATTTCCTGTCCGAACCACCTGCTTTGTTAAAAGATGCAAAGATTTGCTCTTTTTAACCATTCTTCACCGGAGCTCAGAGCGACAGAGTCAGGGGAGCTGAATTGACAAGCATTTTCTATCCTTTGCCGGAGTTCTTCAACTTAGGTTGCTGGGTTATGATTGGCGTAGATACTGCTTTTTAAATGGTCCGACATGAAATAGTCAAGTGGATTTAAATCGGGTGACCGAGGAGGCCAGCAGATCGGGCCATGAGGTCATATCCACCTTTACCGGACGTGGCGATTCAAATGTCTCACCTGCAAAGAATTGTGTGCGGGACATCCATCAAACTGAAGGATCATTCTTTGTCCTTGTTGCATATGAACATCATCTAATAGTGTACGTAAAACCTCGCACAAAAAATTGAGGAACTGAGCCCCATTTAAATTATTTTCGTAGAAATAAGGCCCAATTAATTTATTTCCGAGAAGTCCACACCAAACGTTGATACTGTGAACCATCTGATCATGAGAAAAGTACAAAATTGTCGGATTTTCCTCTGCCCACGTTCGAAAATTCTACCGGTTTAGTATGCCATAAGAGGTGAACATGGATTCAACAGTCCATAGGATGTATGGAAGAACGTTTCTTCAGCCTCCCAAGTCGACATTTGTGCATATGCATCATAATCAGAGTCCTGAGACAAGAAGAGAGCTTAAAATTCTAAGCCCGGAGTACATCCCCATTTTGATTTTTTGAAAAATCTATAACCCTTCCAACATTTCGGAGAGAGGAATTCGGATTTTGGCGAACATACAAAAAACATTCAGCTTCTCGTCGAAATTGCTGCCGGTTTCTTTTTGCCATAACTTTGTCATTTTTTGATCAATTTAAAATCCGATTATACCAATGTTTTCAGCACAATAGAAAACTTTAAATTGATGTGTCAGGATGTATAGAGTCGTATTTGAAATTTTGAAGTCGAACTGGGCCGAGGAACCCCGTATAATTTTTCTCCACAAAACAGCTAAAAGTTTGAAACTAGACTAAAACATATTAAATACGTATTTTTTGCTTTTTTGATAGTCATTGTGTCCAGAGAAATTCAGCCTGGCCATAGGACATTTCTGGTTCGTGAGTAAGAGCTATTTAAACGATATAATATCATAAATTTTTCATCTCATTCTTTCTCCCTCCTCCACTCACTCACTCACTCTCTCTACCTCCCACTCTCTCTTTTTTGGGCTCTCTTTCACTATCTAACCGAGAGGAATTCGGAATTTCGCGAACATACTGTAAATCTCCCCGTCGAAATTGCCGAAATAGTGATGGAAATGCAACTGATCCCTATCTCCTCATATTACGAGCAACACGAATTTTGTGGCTTAATCTGAGAGGATAAGGAAATTTATGTACGTACTGTACGACGCACAATACCAACACTATCATTAAAACAGTCGTACATATCAACTCCCTGTTGATTGGAAAAATGCGCTCTTCGGTTCGTTTTGAATGGAATGCTGAATGTAAAGAATAGCTACTACGGTAAAATTTATTAACTTATATTTCCAGGAATGAACATTTGCTCTCATAATGCGAGTTTACAATGACAGAATGTACATAATAAAACCTACGGTCAAATAGCTTGTATCGCAAAGCAGTGTCATAGTCGCGTCGCCTCATTTGATCAAAATGCATTATACAATTAATTAAGGTTTTTAGTTGATATAAAAAAGTCAATGGCACGAGCGGGATTCGAACCCACGATCTTCGACTTGATACGCCGCTGCTCTACCACTTGAGCTATCGTGACCTCGATCCACTCGGACACTAACTTCCCATGTCAACCCCAGCTTTTGGATTTTCCCTCCTTTTTGCCATTTTTCAAATGTGTGGTTGAGATGGGAAGTTGGTGTCAGAGTGGATCGAGGTCACGATAGCTCAAGTGGTAGAGCAGCGGCGTATCAAGCCAAAGATCGTGGGTTCGAATCCCGCTCGTGCCATTGACTTTTTTATATCAACTAAAAACCTTAATTAATTGTATGATATTAATTGGTCAAGCGGACCACGAAACTAGTGAATTTAATAATGCATTATTATGAGTATACCTTGCAATAAATTGTTAGTTAAATTTTTAAGCAAAACCACGCAATAAATTGTTTGTTAAATTTTATAAGTAAAACCGTCTATTAAGTTGTTAGTTAATTATTCAGTAATCGTGAGATGCGGTCTGGTGTGACGTAGGTTTCAGAAAAACATTTTCTTTATCGTGCCAACGTTTCGATCTTTATTGAGATCATCTTCAGGGCCTGGGATTTACAAACATTACATTTACATATTACAATTACATTTTGGATGTGGAAAAGTGAATTTATACAATGCAAAATATATTCTTTATATTCAATCAAAGTATTTCTACTCACTCAAAGTGTTTGTCTTCTGTATAATTGTGCCATTCTTGTGTGTCGTGATGAGGGTGCCAGTGATCCACATCCTACATGTATTTGTTAAAGTTAAACAATGTTTGTAAATCCAGGCCCTGAAGATGATCTCAATAAAGATCGAAACGTTGGCTCGATAAAGAAATTGTTTTTCTGAAACCTACATCACACCAGACCGCATCTCACGATTTCTGAATAATTATCGAGTAACGGTCACTAATTACCACACACCCACGTTGTTAGTTAAATAGTATTTTGGTGGTTGGTTAAATGGTTAAATGGTATTTTGAGAAATTTTCTGCCAAACCATTTTGTTCACTTGACATTTATAGAATTATAACAGATACGTGTGAATAAATGTATTTCTCTGGTTTCATTACGATTACAAACTATTTTCAAAATATCAGTTTGTTATTTCGCATCACCCTTGAACTAATGCTCACAATGTCCAATGCAATTTAATGTACCCCCCCCCGTTGCATTTAAATCTACCATTAAATGTCAAAATTTTTATGATCGTCATTAAATGAGTCAAGATGGATTTAAAGCTCGTAAAGCGCCAGTCGAATTGGCCGTTCGACGAAAGGGCACAAAGTTAATTTATACCTCTGTATTTTGAACCTCTACTTTCCCCTTAATTTAACGGCTATTTTAACTTGTAATTGCGAGATTTTGAATTGCCCGAGCCGTCCAGTTATTAATGCTGACAATCCTTATTTATTACGGTGTATTCTTTCCAACGTATTCCACGTTATTGAAATTCTACATCCAAGGAGACGTTTTATGAGCCAATCAAACTTCCTACTACTATCATACATGACGGTATTTAATTATTTCATTTATAAAATTATTTGAATGCAAGTCACCTCGTCTCCGGAAATTTATAAATAATTTTATCAACAAAGTTTTATAATTTAATTTAATTTTTATATCTCTATACATGTTTAGCTTAATTATATTTGACAATTGTTATAAATATGTGTAAATAAGTGTTTATAAAAAAAGGTCTGAGAATATTTTTGTGATAAGTCTGTCTACATCATTTTTATATTATCGTTTATTTAATTCACCGTAAAAGAAACATAAAAACATAAGTAAAATTGAGAATATGTGCATAGTGTTATAGGCTAATTTACTAAAATTTTCTATTTTATTTTGACTGTTGTAAATAATAAATTTTTCGATAGAGATTACTAAAAACATATTTAGGCTTTTAGATTTCGAGAAATAAAGACAGTATGTCAACATAAATTCTGTTGGTTATTAGAGCTTCTGTATCTTCCTTGTACATGTATTCTTAGGTCTTCATTTCCATAAAACGATTCACAGCCGTTAGGTGGCATTTCCAAAGATAGTTAATTGCCTGATTAAGGCAGAAGTAGTAAATTCAAGAGAGGAGCTAACTGTCGTTTCACCGAAAAAAAAGAAAACAAAAACGTAAAAGACTGAAAAAAGAGACCGAGGTAAAAGGCCATTTGCATTTCCGTGACGTGGTACCCTGCATAATGTTCACTAGGGTTGCGGGGCGGTCGGGCCCATTAGTCTTTAACGTTTAAACTGGATGTATTTACTAGAAGGACCAGAACAACGAAAACATTCATACATAATTTGCATAGAGTAAAAATAGTTTATAAAAGAAACGTTTTTAGAGAATAAAGCATCTGACCGATATCTACTGGATAATATTAGACCATGGGAATAGCAGGAATGAGCAAACATATGACATACTTTCAATTAATTAATCTTTATGCAAGGTATTGGTTGAGGTAAAAAAGTCAGTGTCACGAGCGGGATTCGAACTCACGACCTTCCGCTAAATAAAGCGCTGCTCTGCCATATTTTTTGAAATTATATTTGTTAAACAGAACATCTACGAAGACCACATTTTTACGACCACAGTTGAAATATTATAGATGCTGAAAATGTTAAAATATGTGTTAAGTTCACTAATTTCGTGGTCCGCTTGACCAATTAATATATTACAATTAATTAAGGTTTTTAGTTGAGATAAAAAAGTCAATGGCACGAGCGGGATTCGGCTAGATACGCCGCTGCTCTACCACTTGAGCTATCGTGACCTCGATCCACTCGGACACTAACTTCTCATCTCAACCGCACCATTTGAATTTTCCCTCCTTTTTGCCATTTTTCAAGTTAGAGTCCGAGTGGATCGAAGTCACGATAGCTCAAGTGGTAGAGCAGCGGCTGCTTTAACCACTTGAGGATAGCTCAAGTGCCATGATATTGGCTAAAGTTGTTAATGCGTCGGCGTATTGAGCCGAAGGTTGGGTTCGAATCCCGCTATTGATACTTGACAGCTTTGAAGGTTCCTCGGTTACACTATAACTGTAAGTACATGTCTCTTTTACTTAAAATAAATATTAAAATTACTTTTTTCCTCAGGTACATTAGAATATCACAGTTAAGATTAGTTAACCTTTTTTAAATTGTCTCTCCCTTGTGGTAGAAGTTAGCACTTTTATTATTGAGTTATCTATACAGGGTGAATTGCTACTCGTGCTACAAACTTCTCCAGTAGATTCTTCACCCTAAAATGAACAAAAAAGTTCATATTGTCCATGGTCCGATTNGTTGAGAATCGGACCATGGACAATATGAACTTTTTTGTTCATTTTAGGGTGAAGAATCTACTGGAGAAGTTTGTAGCACGAGTAGCAATTCACCCTGTATATTGTACAATTTAAAAAGCTTAACTAATCTTAACTGTGGTATTCTAATGTACCTGAGGAAAAAAATTTTTTTTTCATATTTATTTGTACGTGTACTTATGGTTATAGTGTAATCGAGGTAACCTATAGGACCACGTTGTGGTATTAAATAATTTTTTAAATTTTTCTAGTTTATTGTTTTATTGTTTTTTAATTAACTCCATATCCTTCATTGTTTAAATAATGAGCTTCACCTAATTTTAATTAATCTTATTATAAATGCAGTTTCTTTCTCTCCAGATATATTTCAACACTCATAGAGTTAAACTAAGATAAATAATTGTTTTTTGTAATTTTGTTTTTTTGAATGAAATAAAAGTTCTAACTGCGATATTTTCCTAAAATAAATAGGCCCTGATGATGACGATATAATCGTCAAAAGTTCGGCAAAAACTTAAAGAATTGTCGTTTCTGTTGTGACCTCACTGAAGATCCTTATGTTCAAGATGTAATATATATTTGTATATATATATATATATATATATATATATATATATATGTAAGTTATGTGTAAGTATTTTATTGTAGTAAAAGTAGTATTTTATTTGTCACCCATATAACATTTGTTATATACATATTAAAACTACATTATATGAAAAAACAAAACCGATTTAATTGGTCCTATTATACGATATGACGTCTGAAAGGGAATATAAAGACCGTAGTATTAATAATAGAATAGTTAGAGTTAGTAAAGCCAAAATGGGAATAAACTGGCAAGGAGAGATAAACAAGTTAAAATATTTAATCGACATAATTATGCGTAAGTATAGGTTTTGCCAATGTTATGTTTAATTCCCTAGTTTCGTGGTCAGCTTGACCAATTAATATCTTACAATTAATTAAGGTTTTTAGTTGAGATAAAAAAGCTAATGGCACGAGCAGGATTCGAACCCACAATCTTGGGTTAAATACGCCGCTGCTCTACCAGTTGAGCTATCGTGACCTCGATCCGCCCAACTCTCAATCATCTCAACTAAAAACCTTAATTAATTGAAAGATATTAATTGGTCAAACGGACCACGAAAACTAGTGAATTTAATAAGTTAAAATGAAGTATATCTTCTCTAAAGCTCTCCGTGGCCATTTCATTTGTCGCCGAGAATCAAATAGATTACACGAAATTTGAAAAATGGCAAAAAGGGGGGAATTCAAAAGGTGGGTTGAGAAGTTAGTGTCCGAGTGGATCGAAGTCACGATAGCTCAAGTGGTAGAGTAGCGGCGGATCTAGCCGAAGGTCGTGGGTTCGAATCCCGCTCATGACATTGCCTTTTTTATCTCAACTAAATACCTCAATTAGCTATGTTTAATGCATTTATATAAATACAAAAAAGCTTATTCATTCCATTTTCCGCAGTAAAAACACCTAGGCACTCATCAAAAGCATTTGAATTTTAAACTAGAACATAACAATAAAGATATAAATGACAATAGTTTTGTATAATTAATTGAGTAACAATAGTTTTGTGTTAAATTAATGCAATAATCAATTAAGACAATAAATATTACGTATTATTGTTTTTGAGCTCTTTCATAATCCTTTGCTGATAACAAAAAGTAAGTTATTTATATTACCTAGACGTTTGCTTACGTAAATCATTTTACGTTTGGACAAGATTTAATTGTAATATTTAATGTGATATTTAATTTTGTGGACATTTAATAAAACGTGATTGTAAAGTAGGTTTACTAGAATTTTTTTTAGTGATTCACAAAATGTGACATTCAGGTTATTATTTATAGGCGAAAGCGTATCAGCCACTGTTAATCCGGATAGTATTTAAGAAAGAGTGTAAATCAAAACTAATACGGTTTTGATTTACTGGTCGTCTTATGGAAAAAGAACGTCTTAAGAATTTAAATGAAAAGGCTGAATGTTTTATTTCGGAGTTTTAGCGTGTTGTGTATAATTTTTTAGATGTTTTTTATTTTTATTTTCGAAATTAATAACCGGATAAAAAGCCATCCAAAACAAAAACATATTTGGCGGATTTTTCGTGGCGAATTTGGCTTGAAGTTGTTTAAAAAAAACGAGTACACGGTTTTTCTCCTTTTGGCTTTCTATTCTCTTATAAATAATCAGTTGTACATCTCATCGGGAAAAATATTATATTTGGAGTTTTAGGTTGACATTGGCAGTTCCTCGAAGACAAGTCTACGCGCGACCGATTTGTCTATATAAGGAATCTGTCCGTTAGTCGCTCATTCATAACGCGAACCTAAATATTTCCCACGTCTGAATAAAAACTAGTTTAAATGTGTCGATGAATATATTATTATAAATTTCCCCTCTAAGTTATTTCCCGAGGGTGATTCTTTTGTCCGGAGGAAATGCCGTTTTTTTTAGGAAATGTGCCATTTCCAACTGTCCGACAAAAAGCCGATAAAATTGTTTTCACCCTCATTCTCATTTAATCGGTTCCTGCCGTATATGGACCGCGAATGTTAACATGCTGCGTTCCGATCTGTCCATTTTCAAAAATACTTTCTTCACTTTTGCAACACTCGAAATCAGACGCGCCAGTTTGGCGTCAGAAAAAAATCTGGATTACATTGATTCATGATCAAGTTTTGACCTAATGATTTCGCTGTTCCACACCAACCTGATTAACTAATTATTCTTAGTTTTTCTGAATTCATTTGTGTGGATTAAACAAGAAAAATAAACAAATGTTGGCCATATATCATGTTAGATTTTTTAAGTCTTTAATAAACTGGACTTAACAACTTCCAGTGTTTGGTTAGATTTAACTAATGTTGGTTTCGAATAAATAAATATATTTTCTCGATTTGCCAAAATGAAATGAAAAGACTGTGCGAATAGCCAATTTGGTCGTTTATTAATTATCCTAACCAACCTCTTCTTGTTTTAAGTTCCAGCAGACGAAATTCGACATTGCGCCATATACGGTTTTTTATTTTTTATTACTATTAATCTTTCCACCTTACCAATCCTTCAATACGGTTTTTCCTTTCCTTAATGAATTTCTTCTTCTTTGAGAAAAGTAATTAAAAAATTACACCACTAAAAAGGATATTTAATGGAATACGTTTTCTGCAATTTGCTTGTCTCTAGGCTTGGAAATAGTCGTTTAAAATCATCATAGTAAGTTTTTTCAACTTTGAAAAAAATTATTTTTCAAAGTTCTCGCTACTAAAACGCTTATTTCACGAACGTTTACAAGTTTAGTATTGATCACACCTCATTTAAAATTTAACATAGTTTTCAATGGTTTCAACGGATTTGTCCAAAACCTTTTGGTTTTGGAGTTATCATTGTTTATTTAAATCAAGGTCGTGAAATCGTTAAAAATCATAAAAAGTGGAATAACTCCGAAACTGCAAACATTCCGACCATATATTTAATTAAGTTTTTTAGCTGAGATAAAAAGTCAGTGTCACGAGCGGGATTCGAACCCGCGACCTTCGGCTTGATACGCCGCTACTCTACCACTTGAACCATCGTCGGTCCGCTTGAGATGGGTTAACTGTGTTAAACTAATTAGTAATAATCAAAGTCAAATTGACATGATAATTGGGTGCTTATTATTTAGGGTTCCTAACCGATGTGTGACGTAAATTTTTCCCTTATTATTAAAAATAAATTAAGATTAATCACTTTTTGTCGCAGTGTTTGAACGAATTGGCAAAAATGTGGATTATGAATAATAGAAATTGAGCAGGTCTATTTTATTCTTATATGTTTTTCTTTCGAATTTACAAAGCCGTACGGGCGTTGTGGAAAATAAAATTTAAGGTTTGGTGCATAAAATTGAAATCTCAAAATGAACAAAGATAAGAAACAAATAATTAAGGTTCTTAGTTGAGATAAAAAGTCAATGGCACGAGCGGGATTCGAACCCACGATCTTCGGCTAGAAACGCCGCTGCTCTACCACTTGAGCTATCGTGACCTCGATCCGCTCGAACACTAACTTCCCATCACAACCCTACCTTTTGAGTTTTCCGTCTTTTTTGCCATTTTTCAAATGTCGTGTAATCGGATTGGATTCTCGTGGGGTTGAGATGGAAAGTTAGTGTTCGAGCGGATCGAAGTCACGATAGTTGAAGTGGTAGAGTAGCGGCGTATAAAGCCGAAGGTCGTGGGTTCGAATCCCGCTCGTAACACTGACTTTTCTATCTCAGCTAAAAACCTTAATTAATTGAGTGATATTAATTGGTGAAGCGGACCATGAAAAATAGTGAATTAATGGATTCCGAACATAGTTAATTAGGACTTTTTGGTTCCATTTTGAATGTAGAATCTACTGGCAAAATTTGTAACACGAGTAGCCAAATACCCTGTATAGTAAAATTTAGAAAATTAATTAATTTGTAATTGTAATGTAGAATGAGTACAGTAATGGTCCTATTTTAAAAAATTCTATATTGTGTATATCCTTGTCATCACAGTGTTTTAATGGTTAATTACGCTATTACCTTTATTTCCAAGAGTTTGCATTTTGCCGTTGATTAATTCCAGTTAGTTTAGATCGTTTATATCATTATTTCTCAAAATTATTAAATTCAGATTTAAATTATGACGAAAGTTATTGTTTATGGTAGGTACGTCATGATTTGGTTCTATGTACATCATTTTCTCCCCCTTTGTTCCAACTTGTTACCTGTCTGTAATTCACATTTCTTTTACCTTGTGTATATCAATTCTGCTATGATTCTTCATATGTATCTATCTGATATTCACTTGTGTTTATTTTTCTCCTCTAACTCACTCGTTTTCTTCTGTGTTTATTCTTATTGACTTTATTTTTCTCTCATTCTTTGTATTTATCAAACCTAAAAATGCCGCTGGTTGTTTTTAGAATTTTATGTGAGCGCCGCCTACATCTTTATGTTTTCAGGCCTTTTTATATGTTGTGTTGAGTTTCATGTTTCATCCTCGGCTAATTCTAGAAAGAAGGCCGCCCGTAAAATTTAATGACCCACAAAAAAAAAAAAAAAAAAAAAAAATACGATAGCTTTTTTTAAAAGAAGAATGCGCCTGAATCGTCGAATGAGACCATTAAAACCAGCATTTCGAACAGTCTGAGGAAACGCCGACACATTAAACCCTTTTCTCACGCTGATATTGCCGTCATCAATCGGATGGATGATGTTGATGGGCTGATGGCGGCTTGTAAGCGGAACTTATCAACCCCGTAGATCACACCGTCGGGCGGGAAAGTGAACTTCATCAACCTGGGTGTGATGAATGGCCCCACAACAAGTCTTGTCTTGTAGCTTAATTACTACTTAACTTACTTGTTACTAGACCAAAAGGTCATTCTGTCCACTCGTTGTCTACACGACACTCGAGATTTATTGTACATTTTAGTCTTACTCAAATAGATCATAATGAAGATGCAAAACTGAAAATCCCTGATGATCAAAAATAGCACATAAATATATATAATTGTTAAGAATTAATTTCCTAATAATTAATTAATTTAGAACGTTTTTTGTTTAACTGTACATAAATACATGTATGTACCTGTAGATATATAAAATTTAATAAAAATAAATATGTACACATATATTGGATGTAGATGGGAGTTAGAGAGAAAGAATATGAGTTACTTCAACAAACTATGAAATAGTTTCGCTTAAAATATTCTGATAATCAATTTTCTGTACTATGTTATAAAATTAAATTAAATTTTAAAAGTTACAAGTTGAACTATTGAATAATACATATACCTACGAATATAGGAATTCACAAGGGATTAAAGAAAAGGTACGCTCGAGAGAGAAAAAAGAGTTGTAGATAGGTAGATTCACTACGGATTTGAGAATTTATTTGGTATAAGGATCGCATAAAAATTTTCAAATCTAGAGTGTATCAAAGGTGGTCGATAATAAAATCGATAGATAAATGAATAAAGAGAGAGAGAGAGAGAGAGAACGATAGAAGGAGAAACAGACAGCAAGGCACAGAAAAGTGACAGGTACGAGGTATAACGGAAGGTAGGTAGAAAAAGAAGTAACTGATTGGCAAAAAAGAGGGAATTCTTAATATTTTTAATTATTTCTTAGAAAATCCGCCATTGATTATCATACAACAATATATTTGGTCCCATCTTATTTTATATATTACCAACTACACGGTTCATATCTTCTCTATTGATAGGTTGAAAAATTCCAAGTTCTCCGTGGTTGAAAACCTTTATTCAATTTAGTAAATTACATATACGTTTAGAGCTCCTGGCCGATCATCAGAAACTAAGCATAGAGAAATCTCATGGTATAATTCCCATGATATATTTATATATATAAAGAATCTCATTACCATGTGGTACCAGTAAGGGTCTAAAATAAAATATATGTGTCAATTACAGTTTTAAATCCATGTTGACGACATTGCCCTCAACAAATAAAGGGGTTGGAGAAAATAATATGTATGTATCATTAAAAAAAATAAATAAAAAATAAAAATAAAAATTGTACCATGAAATGTGTAGAAATTAGTGGCCGTTAATCGATAGTTATTCAGATATCGTGAGGTGCGTTCGGGTGTGATGTAGGTTTCAGAAAAACATATTCTTTATCGTGCCAACGTTTCGATCTTTATTGAGATCATCTTCAGGGCCTGGGATTTACAACATTATTACCAACACATTGTTCCCCTTTGTCGGCTTTTTTCACTTCAAAGAAGCCGACGCCTTACACAAAATTGTCTTTTATATACCGACCGATATGTCTTTTATATACATGGGAAGGAACCACCCCTTCAAAACCAAACATATATAAACATAAAACAGCAAAATCTCACTGGCACTCTCAACACCACACGCAAGGATGGCACAATTACACGGAAGACAAACACTTTGAGTGAGTAGAAATACTTTGTTTGAATATAAAATATATTTTGCATTGTATAAATTCACTTTTCCAAATCCTAAATGTATTTGTTAAATGTAAACATCGTTTGTAAATCCCAGGCCCTGAAGATGATCTCAATAAAGATCGAAACGTTGGCACGATAAAGAAAATGTTTTTCTGAAACCTACATCACACCCGACCGCATCTCACGATATCTGAATAATTATACCATGAGATTTCTCTGTGCTCAGTTTCTGAAGATGGGCCAGGAGCCCGAACGCCATGTAATTTTCTAAATTGAATAAAGGTTTTCAACCGCGGAGAACTTGGAATTTTTCAACCTATCAATAGAGAATATTTGGTCCGTATTAAAGGTTTGGGGTAAGTAGAACACAGTTAAAATGTTCCAGTTGTGTTTACAATGCAATTTTGTAAATAAATCATAAAACGTACCATTTTTAAGTATCAAATTTGTTTGAGAGATCGTTTTAGATTCGGCTAGAGGATTGTCGGGAGATGGAAGAGATCAAGCGAATGTGGCCACGGTGCTTTTGTAAGGTCATCATCTATATTAATTTTACATAACGAAAAACATATTTGTACAATTGATTTAACGATTGTTTTTCATAATGTGAAAGTAATATAGCCTCTGATGATGACCTTAAAAAAGATCGGAAGCTTGGAAGTAATAACTGAATTTTATTTTTTGTTCAAGACCATAATTTGATCCAGAGTGTCCTAAAATTAGTACGATTTTGCTGTTTTAATGAAGAGCAAAACGCAACATTAGAACTAGGAATGCAGCTACATTCAATTAAAGGCATGCAATCTTCTTTTTTTCGCATAAAATATAATTGTGGCAATTCAGTATGTACAATATTTTGATTTTCTGTAACGTTTATGACTTGCTACTTTGAAGCTGGGCCTTCATGATGCTTCCAGATTTGTTAGTGAAATCTGAAGAGCCAAAACTATCAACATTATAGTGTACATATAAACAAGCAAATAAACTTTAAATTGTGAATGTATCAGTGCTCCAAGTTGTGATTATTGATCTCTTGGCACGCAGGAATGGTTTATTAAAAAGTTTGATCGGTTATTATAACAACTGTGCCACTTTTCCTGATAAATATTCACACCGATGCTATATAGCTCGACACACTCAAAGTTATGCCATTTTTCAAGAATGGAGACGGTGCGTTTCCGCCAATTCAAAAGTTATACATGGTGCTGCCTAGCAGCAAAGAGTCCACTTGTCAATCGTGACATTTTTCCTTTAGCATCACACACCAGAATGCTTAAAAAACATTAAAAAGTCCAGCTTTTAAAATTTATCTACCTTGTCACTTCCCCAAAAGGAAAATGCGATATGACCAACCTGTGTCTCTCAAAACTGTAAAAATGAACTATAACTATAACTTGAATCCTTTATTGCAGTCACTTAATTTTATATAAAAATAAGCATTATATAATAAGGAGTACGTTAGTACAATCATTACAATGTTAGACTGTAAATAATAGTGTTTCAAAAAACTTTCAAACATGCACCCGGCGGGTTTAACAAAAGGAGAAAGATTAGTATTACAACGTTTACGTGACAGTGAGATTATCAAATCATACAGATCCTATGATTGATTGACTTGATCCTCACTGCCATTTTAGAAGGGGTTAATTAGGGTCCGTTTGATTCGTGTTTGGTTCGATTATGATCTGGAGAAGGATTAGGCTGTTAAATCATTGCCAAAAGTCAAGTTGTAATTATCATAAAAACCTCTGTGAGACTGTTACTGAGCAGATGGTCTTCAGGCGTGTAGAAAAAATTCAGTACAAAAGAAAATTGATTAATCTCAAAACTCGAAAACTAATTGAATAGCCGTACTGGATTTCAGATTTATCTTTCCCCTATGAAGATCACAGAGGTAAATGGAGGTGTTCAGACATTAATAAATCCTGACTAATGGCATGGGTGCGTCCCGGGCGTACATTAATCTTTATCGGGGATCCGCCAAGCCCCCCTGGTTTACATAAGTTCGGCCGAACGTTTCTTAGCAGAAGCTGAACTTAATACGTTTTTTCCTGGCCACCGATGACCTCACCTCTGATATCAGGTCGGTACCTGCTATCAACCCGTAGAACTCGAATTTCCAGACGGTCTCAGAACTGGAATATTCGCACCGAGCGATCATAAATTTAATCACCTAATTGAAATAAATACTAAATTAAGGCACTTATTTATGGGGGCCGGTTTCCGACGGTATTCTACTTGAAACAAGTCCTTACCACCGATCCGCGACACTTCTTGGAGACTTTATGCCCCTTGTTTCCTTTATTTATGTTATACATATGGTTTAAGCAAGCCATTGGCCGGGCTAAAGACAAGGCCCGGCTGACGTAAACGTTCTTTCTGGTTAAAAAATTGTCTGCTAATGGCACGTATTATAAGGAATATTTCAATTTTATGTCTTAAGTTTCTCTCTATGAAAATGTCGCTTCTTGCTTGTAATTTAGTGAGACTGTTATACGTAATTCAAAGCGTCATTGAACAACTTATAGGATTTGACGATAATTACTTAAACTTCCTAATTTCTGTTTAATTACAATTAGTTACATAATTACATACAATGTTCGTTTTCCTTATAAAAATAATTAATCCAACCAAACAATAAAAACTAATTTGTTGAACACTTTACCTTTTTTCTATTTATTTTGTTAACTTAATAATTATAATATATTGCATTTTTCAGTCAAATGAAACTTTTTTTCAGCCAAATGAAACTTTTTTCAATCAAATGAAACCTTTTTTCAAGCAAATGAAACCTTTTTTCAATCAAATGAAACTTTTTTTCAATCAAATGAAACCTTTTTCCAAGCAAATGAAACTTTTTTTCAAGCAAATGAAACCTTACCTCAAGAAAATGAAATCCAAACATTAGGATGTTTTATAAAAATGCGCAAGTAATTCAAATGTAAGTAATTTATGCATTTATTGCTTCAAAAATCTATTTAAAGTTTTGTAATTCAAATTCAACAAATTCAATATAGGAAGATTATATATAACAATATGACGAATGCAGTGAGAAGTCTTTGCCGATATAGTTTCTCAAAGAAGCACAGAACTCAAATGCACTGAACTATAATGGAGAAAAATATGCTCAACAATTTTTTTTTTCTACAACTTAACAGCTCAGTTTTAAGTAACAAAGTGAATAGCAAAATATTGACTAGTGATATAGCTTTTTTCAGTCAAATAAAACTTTTTTTCAACCAAATGAAACCTTTTTCCAAGCAAATGAAACCTTTTTTCAACCAAATGAAACCTTTTTTCAACAAAATGAAACCTTTTTCCAAGCAAATGAAACCTTTTTTCAACCAAATGAAACTTTTTTTAATAAAATGAAATCTTTTTCCAAGCAAATGAAACCTTTTTTCAACCAAATGAACCTTTTTTTTTCAAACAAATGAAACCTTTTTCCAAGCAAATAAAACCTTTTTTCAATCAAATGAAACTTTTTGTCAATCAAATGAAACCTTTTTCCAAGCAAATGAAACTTTTTTTCAAGCAAATGAAATCTTACCTCAAGAAAATGAAATCCAAACATTAGGATGTTTTATAAAAATGCACAAGTAATTCAAATGTAAGTAATTTATGCATTTATTGCCTCAAAAATGTATTTAAAGTTTTGTAATTCAAATTCAACAAATTCAATATAGGAAGATTATATATAACAATATGACGAATGCAATGAGAAGTCTTTGCCGATATTGTTTCTCAAAGAAGCACAGAACTCAAATGCACTGAACTATAATGGAGAAAAATATGCTCAACAATTTATTTTTACTACAACTTAACAACTCAGTTGTAAGTAACAAAGTGAATAGCAAAATATTGACTAGTGGTATAGCATTTTTTAGTCAAATAAAACTTTTTCAACCAAATGAAACTTTTTTCAATCAAATGAAACCTTTTTTCAATCAAATGAAACTTTTTTTTCAATCAAATGAAACCTTTTTCCAAGCAAATGAAACCTTTTTTCAACCAAATGAAACTTTTTTTTCAATCAAATGAAACCTTTTTCCAATCAAATGAAACTTTTTGCCAATCAAATGAAACCTAAAACCTTATGATAATAATTATGTAGAGGAATAAATAAATAACATTATAGTACTAACAATAATTTTTATAATATTAATATTACAATAATTGAATTGTAAGACTTAGGCACAAGAACGTTTCTGGTGAAGATCCTTATTCATCAAACTTTTCTACATCCACCCCGTCGAAGTTTAATTAAGTAGGATAGAAAAGTGTTTCTGAGCGAGCAACAACTTTCTGTGATAGAAATTATGAATGATGGAGTGGGTGTGGAGTTCAATCCTTTTTAAAAAGATGGTTCCTACTCACAATAAGGTGTTTCGCAACAATCCGGATTTCGAGCCCTTTAGCTCATCATCAGGTTGAAGGGTTTCTACAAACACGTCTCTCGACATGAATTGCAAAAGTGAACCCGCTGATACCCCCCGAAAACGGATCTTCACAAGAAACGTTCTTGTACCTAAGCCTTACGATTCAATTATTGTAATATTAATATTCAATCATCATAAAAATTATTGTTAGTACTATTATGTCAGTTATGTATCCCTCTACATAATTATTATCATTAGGTTTTAGGTTTCATTTGCTTGAAAAAAGGTTTCATTAGCTTGAAAAATGGTTTCATTTGATTGAAAAAAATGTTTCATTTGATTGAAAAAAGTTTCATTTGACTGAAAAATGCTATACACAAAACTACCACTGGTTTTTTATTAGGCTGCATTTTGCAATAAAAAAAATCTAACATGTGGACGATCACGTGTTAGTCCCGGATTGACCAAACCAATATTTTGGAGTGTAGTTAATTATTCTACACTCCAAAATATCGGACACCTCTTGTGAATAGGCTCTGGTTTCTTAAAAATGGAAATTTGACATTGACCTTTTTTTAATATTTTAATTTTCCCGTTTTACTTCCTCAAATCATTTTTCATCTAATCATCATCAAATTTGAAAACATCATTTTGCAAAAATGTTTATGTAGATTGCAAGAAAAATATAGTAAAAGTTATCAAGGTTTATCAATAATTAACAAATTTTTAAAACCCAAATATTTTTTCAAGTAAACTAGGTCATAATTTTTTTTCTAATATGAATTTTTTTAGAACCTCTTGAGACCCCTAAATATAACATTTTTTTGGAATTTTGAGTTTTATTGGCCATTAAATTTTTCTCATTTTTGAGAAATCGTTATCTGAATATATTTTGAAATGGCTATAATTCAAAAACAATTAAACGGATTTTATCGTCAAAAGATCCATTTGAAAGAAGAGGGACGTAGCTTTTTAAGAGCAAACGTGTCATAAAAATATATAAAATATTTCTATAAGAATATAGCAAAATTATTTGTTAGAAATTAACCTTTTCTTAAATGGAAAGAATAGATCGATTTTAATGTTTGATACAATTATAAAATGCACTTGATTATTTCTTTAAAACGAATTATCAACAATGAAAATCGGTACACTAGCTGGGAAAACATATATTAGGGCTTGCATTAGGAATGGCAGTCAGGTCGTCGTGATTATGAGTCAAAAAATTAACTTACACCGATTTATGGGAAAGTCTAAGAGTTTTATAACGCTAGAACAATGAGGCCAAATACAAGTTTTGAAAATTTTGTGACCTACTGTTTTTACAGAATGTTTGTTAAAATATGCAAAAAAAAGGTGAATTTTGTTGATCTATCTTTTTAAATCATACCAAATTATAATATTCTCCTCGTATCATAGAAAATTTTCCGTTTGATCTTAACCAACAATGAAATTAATACACCAAAAATAATTTTTTAATTTAAGTTTTTAATAATTTAATTTTTATAATTTTTATTCTCTAAATAACGATAATTTAATCGCGAGTAAAATTAGATTTTAAAAAAATTAACCCTGTTAAATCGATTTATTAAGAATTCCATCTATTTATAATGAATATTTATATTTTTTGGCGAAACGAGGCCTATTCACAAGAATTTTCCGGTAGGCGTTCGATATTTCTGACTGTAGATCCACCAAAACAAGTTTGGTTCAAATCCGTGAACCATCAACCTGGTCGTTCTCTTGTAAATTGAAAAAGGGAAACGTTGCTGCTATTATTAGTTGTTTTTCAACGAAGCAGCTGATTAAGCAGACTTTTCAAAACATTTGATTCCACATGAAGATATGGTTAGGGGCATCGTGTCCACAACAGTTTAGGCGTTGACACGGCGCTCATCACTGTAAGGTAAAGGTCCCGGGTTCGAATCCAGCTGTCCTGCATTCGAACCTGGCATAGTTAGAAATGGACCTTTTTTCGAAAAAAAACCGACACCCCGAGGGTTCATATAATCTCCCTTAAAATAAAAATAATGTCCGGACTATGGATTTTAACCCAATAACAAATTATAATGTTCATTATAAAAATCTAATAATTTAAAAACTACCTTTCACGAGTAATTTATAAACAAAGCGTAAGATTATTATTTACTTTTTAACTTTATTTCTGTATGATAAAATCCGCTTCAGTAAGTATTAAGGCAATTCATCGCCAAGACATTCTATAATAATCTTTTGAACTTCTATTATTCCCGACTTGATTGAACGAGACCTGGTCGCCGCACACGTCCAGATCATAATCACGAACGATGACAGACTCAGGACCTGTCTGTAAAAGAACAGATCCTCCATTGAACGGTCGTCCGAAGGAAATCGTGATTTGCCAACAGGCGCCTTTATACTCTATCCCTATCCAATAATTTTGGACCAGATGCCTGATTGGTTTTACCTCCCAACAATACGTCTCACACTTCTAAAAAGCCTTGACCATTGTTTAAGACATTTTTACGGGTTCGTCATTTTGGTGTAGTTCCAACCGTCGTGACGTTCCAACTTATAGTAAAAATTTCGTACACAACAGAGAGATAATTATAATGGCAATGGTTGACAAAGGAGATCATGGTTATGGGAGCCTATAGCAATATAATAAAATATATTTGTGCCATTCTATAAGCATCATTAGAAGCAAGATAGGACAATCTATGAGACGGTGGTGTTCAGATAAAATGTTTGGTTCAAATGGGATTTTAAGTCAGTTTTAGCAAAATTGAAAACGATTTGTTTAGGAAAAGAGATTGGCTTGTTTTCTTAGTAAGAACGAGGTACAAAGAGATCATCCCAGCAAAGAAGTACTAGTGCGTCACCAAAGCATTTTATGAGCATCGCCACCAGCAAATGTGTAATTTGAATTGGTACTGATAATAGAAGTTGTTGATTCTACTCCTTGTAAGTTACATGAAAGCATAAAGAATGCAAAAAATCATATTTTAGGTATTCACGATGGTTGTAAGATGTTAACTCGTGTTAACTCGAATAGAAAAATGTCCGGTAAGATCGCCCCCTTCTTTTGTTAGCATGCTAAACGTTAATTTTTCCGCAATGCCACACCTGGCGATTGGTAGAACCAAAAATAGAGCTATAACAGTCCTTGAAGGCTTGTGTTGTTTGTTTTGGTTTTCTTTTGTGTTAAATTGTAAGATGCCATAAGTTAATGAAAAAGGAAAATTAATCAATTCTTTCATTCGAAATGTACTAACAAATGACACGCTTCAATTCGTGCCGACATACTTAATTTGTATCCTAACCTCTAACGGCCTAAACTTTACGGGATATGGGATGTATCTATTATGAATTAGAGTATAAGGACAGGTCAGAAATTAACAAAAGAAATGAATTGGTCTGATTAAATTAATGCGTATTTAAGAATAAAAATGCGTGTAAACAAAAAAACAGCTGTTAAATTCTTGGCTGCCATGTTGGTTACCTACGCCCTAACGGATAGCAATGTGACTATATTTTCGACCTAAGACTTAACATTGGCTCTTGCCTGTTAGACCGAGCAATGTTAACTAGCCGATTCTTACAAATCTACTTCATCGTTTTTCTCGATCTAATAAGACTTAACAGGGTTAACACAAAGATCGTGAACCCCTTTTTTTCCATTCGTACTACGAGAACATTTATTTCAGCAGGCATTCAAATAAACGAGACGTTATCATTAATGCATGAGGAGTAAGAAAAAGTACATACACTCTGATTAGACGAAGTTTCTTTGAAAAAAAAAAAAAGTTGTATGAGTAAAGGCTTTCTATAAACAAACCAGAATCCAGAACTGGGCGGGTGTCTAATTTCGTTCATGGTAATTTCAATATGGTTGAAAGTATAAGTCTCAATATTGTAAATAGATAGATATGTAAATGGATTCTCGTGGGGTTGAGATGGGAAGTTAGTGTCCGAGTGGATTGAGGTCACGATTGAGGTAGAGCAGCGGCGTATCTAGCCAAAGATCGTGGGTTCGAATCCCGCTCGTGCCATTGACTTTTTTATCTCAACTAAAAACCTTAATTAATTGTAATATATTAATTAATCAAGCGGATCGCGAAATTAGTGAATTTAAAGATAAGAAAATTTATGTAAAAACAATGCTAACAAAACCAAAAATGGATGTTACTAGGCAAAATCTGTCATTTTGTCTAATTTACTTTATTTAATAAATGTGGTTTTGGGGAACGTTTGATTAGAAAATTCGATTTATCTAAATGAATCAGAGTGCGATGGTAATTTGTTATTTATTTAGTTGAACGTCGTGAAAGTGAAGTTTTATCATTTGTTAAAATTGTATTTGTTCTTTCTGTGTTGAAAACATCAAATCTCTTATTTACTTGTTTGACCATTGTGGCCGGTCTTCTTCGGTGCCCTGTGAAACGAAAGCGGTTGTTTTACGGCCCTGTAAGCCCGTGGAAGTAAGTCCGACAATCGGAGCCGGCTTGAATCCCCGGGATCCTTTAAAAGCCATGGAATTTGGTGGAAAAAAAAAATTCGACACGAACCGCTAGGAGGAATCTAGAGTGATCTGATGCATAAACTACTCAAGGTTGAAAGAAAAATTAGCACCTCGGGAGAGATAGAACGCCTCCGTACAAACGACTGCGCATTCTTGACCTTTATCTCGTCCATTTCTATGCCATTTATGATACAAGTTAAGACATAAACGGAAGAACGTTTACAACTTAAGCTAGAAAAATTAAGCTTACTTTATCGAACTGGAATGAAATACGTTGAAAAACTTATGATACCTCTAAAACATTTCATTTCATTGTGTTATTTATTTTTAAGATATACCATACAATTTCATATCTGCCTAAGCCATTTTAAAATCTCAGGAAGCCGTACTTATAAACAAATGTTTGAATCACCATCGCCCGGAGATATTGCCAGTCGTTCTCGTGAGGTTTTTATTTCTTCAGAAAGTATTTTACTAAAAATATCTACGTATTTTCATGGATTACAAGTCAGACAAGGACAAGAGAATCGCATTAGGTGTAATGGACAACGCGTACCGTGACGTCCCTTAGCCGAATATTCTAAGGTTGAACGATAGAATATATTAAGAGACTACCTGGTCGCCGTCATCGTTCAACAAAGTTTTTTACGATTGGAAATTATTCAGACAATTTTTTTTTATAGATTTCGCAAGAATAACGGAACAAATAGAACAGTAATTAATTTATTTGTTAGTACTATTATATAGTAATTAATCTTTATGTAAGGTATTGGTTGAAATGAAAAAGCCAGTGTCACGAGCGGGATTCGAACCCACGATCTTCGGCTAGATATGCCGCTGCTCTACCACTTGAGCTACCGTGACTTCTATCCACTCTGACACTAACTTCTCATCTCAACCCCACCTTTTGAATTTTCCCTTCTTTTCGCCATTTTTCAAATGCCGTGTAATTCGAATTCGATTCTCGGCTACAAATGAAAGGAGAGCTTTAGTGAAGATATAATTCTTTTTTTTTGTTAAATCCATTATATTTCGTGGTCCGATTGACCAAATAACTTCTTTCAATTAATTAATTTTTAAGTAAGGTATTGGTGGAAATGAAAAAGCCTGTGTCTCTAGTGGGATTCGAACCCACGATCTTGAGCTAAATACGCCGCTGCTCTACCACTTGAGCTATCGTGACACTGGATTTTTCATTTCAACCAATTCCGTAAATAAAGATTAATTAATCGAAAGAAGTTATTTTGTCAATCGGATCAACGAAATATAATGGATTATTTAGTAATTTGCGTGAAAAATAATATTCAATGCAAAGCCTCTCGGGTTGTACAAATTAAACCGATAATCTGTAACATAAAATCTTTTTCTATTAATATTTCTTTAAACATTTCAAAATGCAAACTTTATTATCATCGGTACAAGCTGAATGGTATAACTAATAAAAGAAATAAATAAAATAAAAGAAGTAAATTGTCCATTATAGGGCTACTAAACATAAAGACAAATCACAGAAAGCGAAAAAGCAAAATAACGTCGCCTATTACCATAGATAGCTGTTTGCCGAGGGAAATTTTAAGCTAACCTTTTAAAACAAATAGTCGATTTTTTTTAATGATTATTATTTAATTTTCAGGACATAAGACATTCTGATTCTTTCTAATAATTTAATTTTTACAGTTAATTTTTGCAGAAATCAGTTGATCATTTTTGTGTAATTCCTCATTGTCTACATGTGAAATTAAAAACTAAGCCAAATTTTAAGGAACCTTTCCTCTCAAATCTTAATATTTTGCTTATTTTAATGAAAAGTTCTCCCTTAGCAATAATTGCATAAGCTTTTGGAGCACCTTTCTCTCCTTTAAGTAATTAATTTGAAAAGTGTCATTACATGATGAATTTAAAAGGTTTTGAGCTTCACTCGACATTTTCTAATATTTTAATTTTACAGTGATGAATTCGCCAGATTGTATTATCCAATTTAGTGATGTACCAATGATTGGAGTGCTTTTTCATCTACTAATAAAATTCAAGAATTTATCATAATTTGATTTATGATTTTTGAAGACGAGACAGAGGGAGAGAGAAGGTAAGAAGGAAGGAAGGAAGGAGGGAGAGAGAGAGAGAGAGAGAGAGAGAGAGAGAGAGAGAGAGAGAGAGAGAGTAGTGAGTGACAAAAAGAGTGGAAGAGAAAGACAGACAAACAGATAGATAGAGAGAAGTTATTATTCAACAATATATTCGGTAGGAAAGGCTTGTTGAAACTACACCAAGCTTTCGGTCTTTTATTTCACCTTTCTCAGGACTCCATAACGGGTAAAGTCATACAATATTTTATAATTGCTCATCTGTGAAATTGAAAATCAAACTTGTAAGTTGTGAAAACAAGTTGATATTTGATTTTCACTCACACAGAAGAGCAATTATAATATATTATATGTTTATATATCCGTTGTAGAACCCTGAGGAAAGTGAAATAGATCAGAAAGCTTGGCGTAGTTTCAAATCCAGAACATTCATTGCACCGCATCCTCGATCCAAATAACTATATTGTTAAAACTGATTCTGATGTAGATTTAAGTCATATTAAACTTTCTTACTATTAACTAGTGAGAGTATGTGTGTGAGAGAAAGATAGACATTTAGATAGATAGAAACAGAAAGGAGAGAGAAAGGGGAGAAGAGAGGGAGCGAAGCAGTGGAAGGGAGAGACAGACAAACTGATAGTATATTATATTAACCATATATGATATTAACCATACAAAGAGGTGCACTATAATGGCTATGTAAAGGGTATCGAACTACGTCAACAGACGCACTTCAAGTTATATCAGGGCAGATACCAATTGACTAACTCCTTAGAATAGAGATTCAGAAATTAAGGAAAACAACATGCCATAATTATAGTGAAAAAATTAAAGAATTAGAAAACGAAAATATAACAAAATGGCAAGCAAGATGGAGTGCAAGCGTAAAAGGGCGAACTACTTATAAATTCTTGCCATGCATTAAATCAAGAATCAAAAAAACGTGAATTTTATTCAACCAAATTATATTACTACCCAGTTTTTAACAGGGCATGGAGAATTTAATAAATATTTATATAATTACAAGTTAAAAAACACCACTTTATGTCAATGTGGGGAAATAGAAAGTGCTGAACATATTGTGACGAAATGCGAAATCTATATCCATAAAAGAAGAATACTAGAAATAGAAATAAAAACAAAAGTAGATGATGAATGTAAATTGGTAGAACTGACAAAGAACAAACACAATTATAAAGATTTTATAAAGTATGTCTATGAAAAAAAAAACTAAACACAGTTCACAAAATCAAAATGAAAATCATCGATAATAAAAAATTCCCACAAGGGCTTTTAATTTTATGTAAATAAAGAACTTCAATGTACAAATTTAATTACTCTTAGTGAACTATTTATTTGAACTGATTGTGTAAATTATTAATTTATATAGTTAAATTATTTATTTAAAATGGCAGTTTAAAATAAATGTATATGGTTTAATCATGTATTTAAACTGGTAGTATTAAGTAGTTAAGTTTGTTGTTCATATGTTTTTATGACCACTATGTTAATTCCCTAGTCAATATAGTCATTTTATTAATAACTGTATATGTATATAATCGAATAATTTAAATGAAATTTCTTGTTTTTTATGTTATATATGTACATAGTTAAATTATATATTTGAGAAGTTATATTTAAAGTTATAAATGTATATAGTCCGTTAAGGTTATTTAAGCTAGCATGTTTTAGTAAATTAAGTTATTTATTTTGTTTTCATTATTTTCATGTTTATGAGTATAAAATTGAATTACTTATATGAAATATCTAGTCTAAGTTATAATGTATATATTTAAATAATTTATATGAAATGTTTGTTTAGATTTATAAAGGTTCTAACGAGGTTTATTTAAGCTAGTAGGATCTATTTAACAATCTTTTTATTTAATTGTTTCATTGTGCTCATGTTTTTATTACTAGTCAAAATAGTCTATTTATATTGTTTAAAAATGTTCTAACTGCCAAAAATTCTCTTTAAAAATTGTTGTAAAACCTCTCAGGGAAAAAAAATCCCTGTAAAACCAGATCGCCGCCCAGCGGTCCATCCCGGAAACGTTATAATTATAATTATAACGGCTAAAGATCTGCGTAAGAGGACCTGTTTGATTGAGAAAAAAAATTATTAATTTAGAAATTTATTAAAACAAATAATGTGATAAATAAAAAAGAAAATAAAAGCAAACGCTATAAGAGGTTTACACCGAAAACAGCAAAAACACAAACTGATAGATAGAGAGTGAGAGAAGAGAAAGAGGCGGTGAGAGAGGGAGTGGAAGAATGAGAGAGAGACAGATCGATAAAAGAAGATAAATGAATAGATAGATTGAGAGAGAGAGAGAGAGAGAGAGAGAGAGAGAGAGAGTGAGTGAGAAAGTGAGAGTGAGAGAGATGGAGTGAGAGGTGAGAGGGAACGAGATTGATATTGACTAGATTGACAGATATTTTGATTGACCCTTGATATTTTCGCTACAATTCTACCCTACTCTTAAAAAAGTTTTAGTCTTAGTTACTGGTTAAATATTCTTTTCTTTGTTTTGAATTTGTCCACCAGTTTTTGTTGATAGTTGCTGACACATCAGTCTTCGGCTTTCAACATTGGTTTAAAGACATTTTGGTGCATTTATTCGACAGCTGATAAGCAAATACGCAAAGGTTACGCATAAAATATAAAAATTCCGAGACTAATTTACATACTAAATGTCGTCAGTTGATTTTACAACATAGTGTAACGAATTGATTTAACCTAGGACCTGATAAAGTGTTAGTACAATACAAATCCATAAAGTTCACGGACCAATTTATCTTCCCGAAGGAAAATGGCGGGGGTGTTAATTCAAACGAGTGATTTATAGACAGTTAATAGAGGTAATTAAACGGCCGTAGTGATATAAATCTTTTTGATGCTTGGACGGAATTGAATGAGAGCGATTCGAGCCGGTCGTCGGCCTGAACTTTACCAAATGCTTCATCTTTCCGAAGAGATTGATGGGCCGACCTCGGCTATTGTCTAGGTCCACTGACACCTCCACATCAGTGAGGTTTAAATCTCGTGTGAACCGCGAATGTGACTTATTATCGGGTGTAACGGTGTCGTGCCTAACATTTGAATATTGCTATTTTCTTCATGCCTCTGATCGTGGAGTGTTCTGTAGGACATTAGTCACGACGAATGTCTTTAAAACCTAAATGGGGCTAATCAGTCGTATTGAAACCAAATGGATATCATTCTAAAAAAAGGCAATGTCACCATATTCCATTCTGTAAATTGTTATAGGTAGAAAATACTTCTTTCTGTTTTAAATGCACAATGATATTGTTCGATTTAAAGCATTGTAGAATATTAATATCTTGTACCTTCAAGTAAGGAAAAAAATCATTCTCCAAGTACCCCTAAAAATAATAAATAGAAAATGTACTGTACTTCAGTGAGTCATATCAGTTCAATAGCTCACATACGTATGTGCACGTATGTACAACATTTTTTTGGCAGTCCGTGATCAGAACTCGGTTTTATTCTTTCTGCCACCTTAGTTAAGTAAGTAGATTATGAGACTGTCGACTGTAGACTGTCTAAAGACTGTTGACGTTCAGTCCCCTACAACCAAACCCGGCCACTCTCTCACTCATTGCTAATACGTTCGTTTAGGGATGGTTCGACACAACATTTTTTAAAGATTATTCCCAATTCAACTCGCATATTGGTCAAAAAGAATTCCTAGCCGACATTACCGAGATATATCCGGAACATGTGTACGTATTTTCTCACGGCTCTTCCATCGATGGCAAAACAGGTTATGCCGTTTTTGACCCTAAACATCAATACAAGGAACAACATTCGCTTCCAACTTCAATGCCTGTTTATACAGCAGAACTAATTGCGATAGATAGCGCTCTCGATTACATACGAAAATTTGGTGATTCTAAATTTTGTATCCTCATAGACTGTCGAAGCATTGTAGAAAGGATAAATAACATGATCCCAGTATATAAATGCAGAAACTATATTTTTGCCCAAATCTGTAGGAAAATGCTTGAGACAAAAATCATGGGAAAAAGGGTGGCATTGTGTTGGGTGAAAGGGCATGCAGGCTTATGACAAAATGAAACGGTGGACGCACTTGCAAAGGAGGCTGCAACATCAAGTCCAATCCTTGACATTAAAATTCCTAAAGATGACGGGAAAAACTTTTTGGAAAAGTTTTGTAGAAATCTGTGGCAAGAAAAATACAACGCATCAAATATTGGCAATTATTACAGATCTGTTCCCTGAGCTCAAGAAAAAAATCATGGTTTTCGGAAGGCGATAGCCCAGAAGGAATGTCAAAGGTCTGTTCAACTATTTTTAAACAGAAGACAAATCATGGCCTATGGGGTAGCTACAAGAAGAGAATCGGTTTGGCATCGTCTCCGAACTGCCCCACTTGCGATTGCCCTTCAAATCCTTCCCACATAATTTTTGAATGTCCAGAATATGATAATGAAAGAGACAAACTGCTAAAAAATCTGAGCAAAGTCCCAAACATTTCCAAACCAATAAACTTAGAATCTGTCCTAATAAGCAACAATCCATCAGATTTCAACATAATCTATGGATTTCTAAAGTCGATAAACGTTTCTTTTTGATTATCTTCAACCAAGAAAATTTAGAAGATGAGAAGATGATGGAGCTGAATGAGTGAGTGCGGGCGCGCGGCGGGGACCTGGTCCTGGTCGGCCGATCGGCCTATCCCGCTCGACAGTAAAATGAAAATAGAAAACATCATGGGTAATATGCCAGCGTAAACCCCCCCCCAAAAAAAAATAAAAAAAAAAAAAATAAAAAAAAAATAAATAAAAAAAACGTTCGTTCCTTTTACTTACTTTTGACTCAAGTGGGGTGGCGTAGTAATACATATCCTTCCACTACACTTCGCGCTAATACATACATTCAGTTTTATATACACAAAATGGAACCAAAGCGAGATATCTGTACTACACTGAGAAGTAAAAAAGTGGCCACCCTGTTTTTCCAGTAAATAATTGCACTCGTTATAATTTTTATTCTTTTGTTGTTTATTAAATATTTTAAAAGAAAAATATAAGATATAGCTAGATTTAAAAAATCAATAATGAAACTGAGTGAAAGAATTTTACCAAAAACATTGGAAAGAAAGAAGAAAATATTCAATTCAGTATAGAATCTATTGCATTGACTAATTAACATTTTTCAATTAATTAATATTAATGGAAGGTAAAATTCGAGAGGTGAGGTTGAGATGGGAAGTTAGTGTCCGAGCGGATCGAAGTCACGATAGCTCAAGTGAGTAGCGGCGTATCGAAGGTCGTGGGTTCGAATCCCGCTCGTGACACTGATATTTTTATCTCGACCAATACGTTTCATAAATATTCAGTACAGAATATTTCCTCCTCTTGCGTTATCACCACTTGCATTGCACGTAGCATCGATTTTAAGAGGTTTTGAATGTCTGTTGTTGAATATTTTCCTACTCTTCCAACAGCGCCATTCTTAATTACTTCAAATCTCTGACATCACTGATTTTCTAACCTCTTTGACATCTCGTCCCAAAAGTGTTCGATAGTGGTTAAGTCGGGACATGCTGGCCACTACAAACATTGAATTAAAGCCCGTTCCAAGTAGTCACCGACGATCCTAGCTGTGTGGGCGTTGCATTGTTAAGGAACCAATTCTTCTGATAACACAACACATCTTCAATGTATTGCGCAGCTGTTAGGGAACACTCGATGAAGTTCAAGTTTGTAACCAATAGGTAATTTCTTGCAAACTTAACCGAGTTGTTCTATGCCTTGCATGAGGTACTGGAACAAGGCGGGCAAGCAACGGTAATCCACCCAAAAGTGTGTAAACTGACATTAATATTTCTAACTTGTTGAAATCTTGATCTCAATAGCGGTAGAACATGGATTACGGAGAATTGTCGTTTCTGTTGTGACCTCACTGAAGATCCTTTTGTTCAAGTTGTTCAACAAGCAGGTCGATACATCATCTCATCTTTAAGTGGTCGATACTTCTAATACTGAAAACAGATATGGCCAATTCTTAATTGGGTGAGGATTGCCTCTCTTTTACGATTCAGTTCATCTGAGTTCCATCTATCGACCGTATTTTCGATACTTAGAGCTCCTAGCATTCGGAACCAATGGTGCCATTTCATCGGGGTTGGGCCAGGAGGTTTTTACTTTCTAGATATTGTACTATATAACGTATAATACGTTGTTAATAAAAATGCTTGAGATCAAATAACGTAATTTGTTAGAAACCCTATCAAGATTGAAATCCAATATGTCTAACCTGATCAATATTTCAAGAGAAAGTTTAATAATTATTTCTGATATTCAATATTTTGTTTTAACAAAGAAATTTTACGCAATTTATGTAATACTGTGCCTACCAATTCGATCAATAGATTTACCATCCAACCAGGTTTCAGAGTTGTTTCAGAGTTATCTCTGCTCTAGAGAATGAATAATATTACTTATAAACTTAATTGCATCCTACCAACTCCTTTTTACCTCATCCTTTAATCCTATTTAACCGACCGCTGCTTCAGAGTGAGGTCCGTCAAAGAGTTTTCGGCAGTCAGACAAGCCGGAGTCCCACAAGGGAGCATTCTCGGTCCCAACCTTTATATCACTTAAACTGCTGGCTTATCTATAAACCCTATACCATAATCACGACATACGAGGACGATACCGCAATTTTGTCCTTTAATTCCAATCCTATTAAAATTACCTCATCATCCAAGAACACCTTGAGCTTATCGAAGACTGGGGTAAAAATTAGTGTACAATACTGAAGAAAAATTTACCCTGTGTCGGTTCACATAAAAAAAAACAATCTTCCTCCACTTACATCAACAACAAAGAGAAACCGATTGCCGTTCAAGTCACATACTAAGGATTATATTTAGGAAGGACTGACGTGGAATCCCCCTCAAGGCTTATCAGGCATCAACTACAAATATTTCTAGTGCCGAAATCCATCTTCATCGTCAACTCTAAACTAACCTTACATAAGACTGTACTGCGACCATTTTGAACAATTTTGAACTGAGTGGAACCGTGAGGTCCTGCCAAGCCAACCAAACCTTCCAATCAAAAGTCTTCACAAAATTCGTCTTAGATCGTTACTGACCTCAACATTCCTTTTGTCTAGGAATATTTCACTTATTATTTATTGCACGCACGCGCGCGCGCACACACACACACACACACACACACACACACACACACACACATTACTACTAATTTACTTCATATCTAAAATGAAGTGCTGCACATCGATGGTCCTTTACAGTCAAATTTGGTTCCATACCATCTACTTTTTTATTTAATTTATTTAATATCATTTGGCAATAATTCGCTAACTAATATTACTTTATTTATTATTGTTTTTTTTATCGCTGCGCATTTTTATCACTATGTTTGATAAAAATCGTCTAAAATAGAAAAGGTTTTACGTTCAGAGGAGTAACCGATTAATAAAGAAATCATGAATGTTTCACAAGGGTCGTTCCAGATAAATGATGAAATAGGGTCACCGGCGCTAAAACGTATGCAGGCCGTGTGTCTTTTCCCCCTTTTCCTTTCTTTGTTTATTCACACGTGATTCTTCGCCGATTCGTCTACCTGGTCTGAATATGTTCTGAAGGCAGGGACGGTTTGTGGGTGATTTTCCTGGAAGGAAAATAAATAAAAAATTAATACTGGAGCCTTGCAGCTTAAGTAAAATTAAATTACGCCCTGGCTTAGTTGAACAAAACGATTTACGACATGTTGTAAAAGTTGTTACTTCTTTTATATAACAGCGTTTTATATTTGAACAAATCAGCCATTTTTTTCTTCTTGTGTCTTGATTTTTCACTATAAAAATGGTTTTAACGCCTTTTAATTATCCTACAATTAAATTTACAATCTAAACATCTAATATCCATGTCTAATTTGGTTTACCCCATTTCAATGTAAGTTAAAGGAAAATAATTCACGGACAGGAGATGGTATTTATTATAAATTTATTAAATAAAATTTACTATTTTTTAGCCTATTTTCAAATTTTTAGGTTTTTTGGAATTATACAAGGTGCTTCAAGCACAGTTCAACTTCAAAATTTCAAATAGGACCTTATATATCCTGATACATCGCTTGAAAGGAAATTTTACGCTGAAAACAATGGTGCATCAAATTTTAAATAAGTGAAAAAATGACAAAATTTGAAAAAAAAATCGTAATTTATTTTGCTATTTATTAATCACACTTCATATTCGAACTGCCTATCTTGCTGAGTGCAAAGCTTTCTTCATTTTAACCACTCTTCACCGGTGCTCAGAGTGTTAGAGTCAGGAGAGGTGGATTGACAAGCATTTTCTATCCTTAGCCGCCAGTTCTTCAACTTAGGTTAGCTGTGTTATGATTGGCGTAGATACTGTTTTTTTAATGGCCCCACAGAAACTAGTCAAGTGAAATAAAATAGGGTGACCGAGGAGACATTAAGTCCTGTCCCCCTATCCCGGAAGTGACGATTCAAATGTCTCACCTACAAAGAATTGTTTGCGGGGCATCCATCAAACTGAAGGATCATTCTTTGTCCTTGTTGCATATCACACATCTAATAGTGTTCGTAAAACCTCCCTCAAAAGTTGAGGAACTGAGCACTATTTAAATTATTTTCGTAGAAATAAGGCCCAATTAATTTATTTCCGAGAAGTCCACACCAAACGTTGATACTGTGAACCATCTGATCATGAGAAAAGTACAAAATTTTCCTCTGCCCACGTTCGAAAATTCTACCGGTTTAGTATGCCATAAGAGGTGAACATGGATTCAACAGTCCATAGGATGTATGGAAGAACGTTTCTTCAGCCTCCCAAGTCGACATTTGTGCCATACGCATCATAAGCAGACAAGAAGAGAGCTTAAAATTCTAAGTCCGGAGTACATCTCCAATTTTATTTTTTGAAAAATCTATAACCGTTCCAACATTTCGGAGAGAGGAATTCGGATTTTGGCGAACATACAAAAAAACATTCAGCTTCTCGTCGAAATTACGCTGCCGGTTTCTTTTTGCCATAACTTCCTCATTTTTTGATCTATTTAAAATCCGATTATACCAATGTTTTCAGCACAATAGAAAACTTTAAATTGATGTGTCATGATGTATAGAGTCGTATTTGAACTTTTGATGTCGAACTGGGCCGAGGAACACCGTATAATTTTTCTCCACAAAACAGGTAAAAGTTTGAAACTAGACTAAAAAATATTAAATACATATTTTTGGCTTTTTTGATATCGTCATTGTGTCCAGAGAAATTCAGCCTGGCCATCTAAAAAGGACATTTCTGGTTCGTGAGTAAGAGCTAGAGATCCATATATTTAATGATCATACATTTGTGTGATAAAAATATTTAAATGATGTAATATCATCAATTTTTCCTCCCTCTCTTTCTCTCTCTCTCTCTCTTTCTTGGGCTCTCTCTTTGTCTATATATCTATCTTTTGTTCTATCTCTCTCTCTCTTTCTCTCTCTCTCCCTCCTTCACACTCTCTCTCTCTCTCGTTCTCTCTCTCTCTCTCTCTCTCTCTCTCTCTCTCTCTCTCTCCCCCTCGTTCGCCTCTGTCTTTTTCACTCTCTTTTCTCTATATCTCTCTCATTCGCGTTAACCCTCTTTCTTTTTGTTGCTCGCTTTCTCTCATATAAAATTTAAAAAAACTAAAATCTAGTCGGTTAACAATATTATAAATAATTTGAAAAATAGTACATTCTTGATTAATAAAATTCCAAACGTCTGTGTACATGTTTATCTGTCTATCAATGGCTTCTTTGCAAAAACATCAGCACCCTGCGGGCACATATAACCTCGTAGTTAAAATACCGTCAGAACTAAATAAGAAAATATGGTAATATCTCCTAAATCAATTTTAATATTGTCTTTAAACACGATTAAAGGTAAATTAAAAAATACAAACAGAATTGTTTACGTGCACGTTTATGCAGATTTTTTTCCTTTAAGAATTGCATTTTGAACCAACTTTTCCTCCAGGTATGCTAAGAGTGAAACGAAGAGATTCGATGCTTCCATAATGTCTATACATTTTGTACAATGTTCCCCTGAGGTCATGACCTGGCAGACCTCAACAAAATATGTCTCACAACCCATTTATTTTCCTAGATGCGGTATTATGAAAACTGAGGATGTTTTTATGCGGACTTTTTTTTTAAACACGAGTCTTATCCGCCTCATCGGTTGAAACATGGCCAGTTTTGATGGCTTGCTTTGATAACCGTGAGAGAAATCGCGATTTAAAATTGAAACAAGACACCTGGCCCAATTTTGCACTTTTTTTCCTATTCGCGGTGTTAAAAAATAATGTAATAATGGATGATCTCCAATGGTATCCACCCGCCTGTAAATGATGTAACCCGATCCGGCGAAAGAGCACTAATGCTCGAAGCCTTTGTAATAATACCTCAAGCGTGATTCAAAGATTAGCTCTGACTAAGATTAATGTGTATCTAGGTGCGAGAATGAAAAATAAATGTACAGAGGGTTCATGATGGCATTCAATACTTGCTATGGAAAATGTCGTTCGAGGACAACATCCAATTAATTCTCCATTGCTTCGACGAATTTCAACAAACAGAACTATTAACCTTAGATCATACACGAAAATCTATTCTTTTGTATTTTTTCAGCTACAATAAGTATGATTCAAAAGATATTAACTAAAGGCAATAAAATATTAATTTATAATATTTTTAAAAGTTTTATACTTATAATTGGTGGTTGAAAAGTTGTATTTGAATTTTTATATGAAGTAATTTTTCTCTAGATAATAAAGGAAAAATGGCAATGGAATGGTTAAATCGTTTCAATCACAACACTAGCCAAATATTGTTCTTTAAAGGTTTCTGATGCTGATATACCAGAAATTACCATTTGCTGATTATCTGCCCCATAAAAATATGTCATTAAACTTTGTGTTGAAGAATATCCTGCAACGATTAGATCCTACGACTCCTAGTACGAAGACTAATAGTTTTTCAATATTTGCACAATTTAAAAGGTTTTTTAGAAAAACCTTTAGAAGTGGCAAAAGCAAATATTTATACTGTTACAAATACCGTTAGCCGTTTCCACCAGAGGTATTTTGAACAGAAGTATTACGCGTTTTGAACTTGTTTTCAACTTAATATCAATTGGGCTTTGGTACTTTAGGGGAAGGAATTGTAAATAGAATGTATCGTTTACGTGAAAAAAAGTTTGAATGTAGAAAACATTATCTGTACACACGTGAATAGAGAGATGGGAAGTTGGTGTCCGAGTGGATCGAGGTCACGGTAGCTCAAATGGTAGAACAGCGGTGTATCAAGCCGAAGATCGTGGGTTCGAATCCCGCTCGTGCCATTGACTTTTTTATCTCAACTAAAAACCTTAATTAATTGTAATATATTAATTGGTCAAGCAGAGCACGAAATTAGTGAATCACGTGAATAGAGTTGACCCTATCACTTCTCGTAATCCACGGTAATTCCAGCTTCTTTACTTTACAATAAATTTCCGGCAGGCCCGGGTGTGGCAGTCCGGGGTTAGAGTTGGTCTTAACCGTTCAGCCCCCGAGGTTGGGCTCCAGGAATCCACCAATGAAATTAGTTCCTAAATCCAGACCCATTCACACTCTCACTCAGTGTTAAATACATTTTTTCCTATTTACATACCATTCACTCACTTAAGGAGTGGAGTACTCGATATTCCTCCAACACACTTTCCTATTATATAAATAACTGTATGAAGGTCTTGGTCGCAGAGAAGCCTTTTTTTGACGTGCACCTCTCCACTGAGAGCATTGCACGTTGTACGCTGGTGTGTTTCCACATGATATATTTCTCGAATGCCCGCGTATATGCTTCACTCCGAGAAAACATGTTCCGCAGTCTCGCCGGCGTCACACGTACACAAGCGTGAATCCTTTCGACGCCAGTGCAGATATCTCGCAAACTCTCCAAGGCAGGTTAACTGCTGGGTAGTGTAGGGGTCGATATCTATGTGCTCCAGTTTCATATTATTGGTTACGCTGGTACTGCACATGTATTTTCGACCTGTCTTATGGATGTTGCCACTGTGCGAGTGGCCAGTCACCAGCTTCACTAGCTGAGTTCACAAGAATCCTTGGTGTCTTGCTCGGAGACGTTTCCCATTTCGCACAGCAGACCTCCGCTGCCAGATCTATGGGAATGTGGCCAGCGTCTATATGCAGGGCTGCGGTAGACTTTGTTCGATACGCTCTAGTGATCTCTAACAGTGCCCAAGTGTGTTTCTAATTGGCAATGTTCAGCGCACGTATCCAGGACGGGGCCGACTCGCATGTCATATAATGACCTGTCTTTATAAGAGGTTACCCGCGCGGGACTGGCAGTAGAGTTACAATCTGATGAAAACATGCTCCGCATTGAATCAGAATCTCGAGTCTGCTGTCATTTTGATGCTCTTATATGTAACTGAGGGTTGGGCTTTTATGGATTTGGCCATTCACCCTAATTATGGCCGGCGATCGCATATTGAATTTCCTTTTAAGAGGATCACCTCGGTCTGTTCAGCTGCAAAGGTGAATTTCATTGATCTTCACCATTCATTCACGATTTTAACTTGTTGCGCTCAGTCGTTCGAGTTCAGCCTTCGTGTCAGCACGGACTACAACGACAAGATCATCAAAATATGCGACTGCAGAGAATCCGACTGTGCCCAAAAGCCCGTCGAAAAGGATACTCAGAACAGATCCCTGGGGGGATTCCTTTCCAAATAACACGTGTGCATGCTTCGTTTCCTTGGTCTAGGAATGCCACTCTGTCGTGAAGGTAGTCCCAAATAATCCAGAGCATCTTTGGGGGTATCTCAGCTGGCACATTTCATTCTTAAAGGAGGGCCATTACATGCAGTCCAACGCTTTCTGGATGCGTGTGTGGTCGAGTATCCTGTTTTAGCGCCTAATTTCCATGGGTGCTAATTCCCTCGTTTTGTTCTCTTCATTCCATTGTATATCATTGTTTCGAGGGTTTTGCGGAGGACAGATAGCAACGAGATCAAGCGATACGACCTAGAAAGCTCGGGTGGGGTCCTGGTTTGACGGGGCAGATGCACGCTATCTTTCATGCAATTGGGAAGTACTCGGACACAAGACAATCGGTATACATCTGTTGAAGAAACTCCCCATTCACTGGTAACGTGTCTAAAGTCGCACTGGCTTCAACTTCGTCTGCTCACAGTCATTTCAACCTCTTTGCCTCCTTCGTACCCATCGAAATTGGTCCTAAAACGGAAAACATTGAACTACGTAGACTTCTGACCGATCTCTGATCGTCATGAAGCCATCGGTTGGTTTACACTATACATACACGCTAATAAATACATTCATTATCAAAACATGCTAGGTCCATAAAACTATCGTTACCATATACTAGAAAACAACCCTGTCTCTTCCTCAAATCGGAACAGAGGATCCAGATAGTCACTACCGTGCCCAAGCACAATTCTCATATCCGGTTATATTCTCTACGCGTATGTATGGAGCTATGGATTTGCACCTTTCATTTCGTTGTACATGGCCAGGAACCTTCTCTGCATACCGAGCACATATTCAGCCTTTGGCCCAAATGTATGTGTCAAGGAGTCAGACCGACATGGCCTATTCTTAATCGTTTGAGGATGAGACTTCTTCTGTCTGGTCGGTCAGTCTGATCCTTATTAGTATGATAATATCATGCATTAGTACTGCTAGGATCTGATATTTCGTTTTTCAGACTTGAGTACTTACTAAATAAGAAAACCAAGCCATATCTCTCCCGGATTAGAAAATACCAAGATGTGCAGTTGTCTCATGGGTGTTTTACCCACAACCCAAATTAGATCGTCACCAAATGTAAATGATGGCTGAAAAGGAATCAGAGAGAAGGAGAAGAAATACGAGTAAATATTTTGCAGTTGCATAATTTTTTTTATACAAAAGGGCTTTCTAATAATGTTATATTTAACAAAGTTTTAAGATTTTAAAGTTTAAAAAATTATGTTGATAGCTGTAAGTAATAGAATGTAGTAGGTAGTAATTATTTGTATATTATATGAAAATACAAAAAATAATTTTGAATATTTTCAGAAGTCATTTAGTACCCAAGATAAAACAACCAATTTTTCACAGGCCGAATTTGTTCCTTTTCGCGCATAATCTCTTGCGCTTTTGAAATTGACACCGTTGAAAAGTGACACACGCGTTTATTTATCTATAACTATCACATTGATGACTGATACCGGAAGACGGGCGAAAGAAAAATTCCCCGTCGTTTCCGTGAACCATGAAAGGATTTGATACAAATCTGCGGCCCAAAGATCTAACAACCAGTTCAGAAGAACTTTAAAAGGGGAAACTTTCAGATTTATGTGAAGTTGAACTTCCTTGCGAGTCGTCGCCAAAAAAGTTTATTAGCAAGTGAATATCCGAGAAATGTCTGAAATCTTTGTTTTTTGCTAATGTTAGTTCAATAAATTGGCGATTTTTTTTTGACTTTTGATGTGTGTCATATTGTTTTGCTTTTTGGGTATACAATGGTAAATTATAAGCATTCAAAGCAGCGACTTAGCTCAAACAATATATCATCATAAAAATAGATTTAACAAGTTAACCGGATTGCTTTTGAAGACTGTTCTGTGACCAAACAGGCGTAAAATGTTAAGTAGAAACGTACGTGCTGAATCTTGACCTACATATATCCCAACTATTTTATACGAGGCATTTGATCGAGGAGAAAGTTCACTTGAGAATACCTCCGGTAGCACTTGTGTAACTCGGGCGAGCAAAACAGTTGACAAACTGTCTCCAGATCGAGATGACAAAAGATCACCTATTAATAATTGAGAGCAGTCATAAATTTTTCCCAGGCTGCTTTAAGTTCACACGTAATGGATTCTATTCAGATCGACTTGATGCTTTGGATTTACTTTCCCTTTTAAACGTGTGTAGTTGAATTCGAGTACACAAACTTTCAAATATCATTTTTTTCCTAAACACGACCATTATAAAAAGCTTTTTTCCCCGTAATATTGTAAGATCATACGAAGTGCAGGATTTTTCTTTTTGTGAAAAGTTCTCGCTCTCCCTTTCTCTCTATGTCTGTCTGTCTGTCTCTCCCCCCTCTCTCTCTGTCTGTATGTCTGTCAGTCTCTCTGTCTGTCTCTCTCTCTATCTCTCTCTCTCTCTTTATATATGTCTCTCTGTCTCTCTCCGTCTGTATGTCTGTCTGTCTCTCTCTCCCTCTCTCTCTGTCTGTCTGTCTGTCTGTCCCTCTCTCTCTGTCTGTATGTCTTTCTGTCTGTCTCTCTGTCTCTCTCTGTCTGTATGTCTGTCTGTCTGTCTCTCTGTCTGTATTTCTGTCTGTCTGTCTCTCTGTCTCTCTGTCTGTCTCTCTCTCTCTCTCTNTTCTCTCTGTTTCGCTTTTGCGCCTATCCTCTTTTTATTCTCTCTGTTTCGCTTTTGCGCCTATCCTCTTTTTATTCTCTCTGTTTCGCTTTTGCGCCTATCCTCTTTTTATTCTCTCTGTTTCGCTTTTGCGCCTATCCTCTTTTTATTCTCTCTGTTTCGCTTTTGCGCCTATCCTCTTTTTATTCTCTCTGTTTCGCTTTTGCGCCTATCCTCTTTTTATTCTCTCTGTTTCGCTTTTGCGCCTATCCTCTTTTTATTCTCTCTGTTTCGCTTTTGCGCCTATCCTCTTTTTATTCTCTCTGTTTCGCTTTTGCGCCTATCCTCTTTTTATTCTCTCTGTTTCGCTTTTGCGCCTATCCTCTTTTTATTCTCTCTGTTTCGCTTTTGCGCCTATCCTCTATCTACCTGTACCTTCTAAATCGCAAGCAGAATTCTTTCTCCGATATAGAACATTCCTTATCCAATCAGTGACAGGTGTTATAAAGCAGGCACATATCCCACTTTCTACTTAATATTTCAACTTGAAATAATTCTGTTAAAATATGATATCAGAAAATTGCATCTTCTGATTTTGATCTCTTATTGAAAACAGTTTAAATGATTCTTGATCATATTTTATAGCAAAATAAAATTGGTTAAAAAACGTACGTTAACGTTCTCCTTGTAATGGTATTTCCAGGCAATTAAAAATTCTTCACTATTTATGATTTTACCAATTAAACAAAAGAGGATTTCGCCTTTCGTATAAAGGATATCTTTCTGACTCGAGCTGTTTCTCGTAATCGAAACGTTTCCATATAAAGTTTTCTCATCGAAAAGTCGGTCGAGTTGGTATTGAGTGCAGCGAGTGCATTAGTGAATGGAATCGAGACGAGTTTTATATTAACTTCCATTTCGCAATGTACACTGTTGAGACGGGGAAAAGAGAGAGAACGTCGGTTGAAACAATATTTCCTTAGATATATCTCAATCGGGTGGAGTTAGCTATCCGGAAACTTGTGGCCGGAAAACTAACGTGATCGCCCGATATATTCGAACGCCGGGGAGAGATAAGCATCCCAGGGATAAAGGGGCTTTATTTCATAGGCTCTCTGAAGTAAACACCCGAAGATCCCATTTGTACTACTTACGGGCCTCGATTCGGCATCCGCGCCGTCCTTTCTCACCTCGGCCGTTTCTGTCGTCTTACGGTGGCCCTGTGTCTGCTATAATATTCTCGCACCACCGCTTTACAGTTCTGAATATGCAAATCAGGGTTCATAAAAGTTTAAAAGGCCCTTATCGCGCCTGGACGCCCACTTTATGTTTGTCCATCCCCTTGGCTTAAAAATTCAAATTTTTTGTACCGCGATCCATATTTTAAGAGATAATACTCTCTTAGGAAATTTTAAATTAAACATTCAACCGAATAATCTTTTAAAAATGATTTAATAACATAAAACATAGCTATTCCCTTTGAGATTTAACGCTAAAACGCAGCGGTTATCTGATCAGAAGGAGGACATCAGTGTTGTGCTACGAAATAATTTATTATTTAATTAAATATTTTTATTTATTTATTTTTTGATGTCTTAAATATTAATTAGGAAACTGATTTCAACAGTCCACCAATACCTACATAAAGAATGATTTACAGAAAGGTTCTAACTAAACATTCTTTAAATATAATTCACTAATTTCGTGGTCCGCTTGACCAGTTAATATAGTACAATTAATTAAGGTTTTTAGTTGAGATAAAAAAGTCAATGGCACGAGCGGGATTCGAACCCACCATCTTCGGGTAGATACGCCGCTGCTCTACCACTTGAGCTATCGTGACCTGGATCCACTCGGACACTAACTTCCCATCTCAACCCCACCTTTTGAGTTTTCCCTCCTTTTTGCCATTTTTCATTTTGAGATGGGAAGTGTCCGATTGGATCGAGGTCACGATAGCTCAAGTGGTAGAACAGCGGCGTATCTAGCCGAAGATCGTGGGTTCGAATCCCGCTCGTGCCATTGACTTTTTATCTCAACTAAAAACCTTAATTAATTGTAATATATTAATTGGTCAAGCGGACCACGAAATTAGTGAATTTATTTAACATTTTCTCATTTCATTTAATTAATTTCTAAAGAACTTATGAATATAAAAATGTACTCACTGAACACATGTTTCTTAAAAGTACACAGTAATTTGAGTGAGCCAGTCGTTGAAGTTGAAAATCCTTCAAAACGCGGATTTTTTTCTGTCTCATATACTCGCCGGGGATGATAATTATATTGTACGTATTTGATGGGATTAATGAAAATTCCAGGGCGACAGCGGAGATCAAACCCACGACCGCGCAGTCTACGAGCCGAGATTTTGACACGCTTATAACAGCGACTTCGCAATACTGCTACTAATTACAAAGCGCTACTGTTCTTAAGTATTCTGTCAAATCACATTTCGATCCACTCGGATACTAACTTCCCATCTCAAATTCAAAAGGTGCGGTTGAGATGGGAAGTTAGTGTCCGAGTGGATCGAGGTCACGATAGCTCAAGTGGTAGAGCAGCAGTGTATCTACGCGAAGATCGTGGGTTCGAATCCCGCTCGTGCCATTGACTTTTTTATCTCAACTAAAACCCTTAATTAATTTTAATTATAATATCGCTTCATCGGGTTCTATGAATCTATATTTCTGAATCTTAAGCTACCTTTCTTTCTCTGCTTCTTTTCATTTCTATCTCGTCGTTTTTTGTCCCCTGTGACTATCCGTTTTGACCACGCTCTTGCTACATTTCAAATACGATTTAGAATTAGACTCTGGTCAATAACAACTTTTTAGTCCAATTTGACATGTAGGATAACCGTTTTTTAAAGGTTTGTATAACTCACAACCTCTTTCTAACAGCAATCCGGATTTCGAGCATTAAAGAGTCATCATCAGAAATTACAAACACGTCATTCAGAGTGAATTGTAGGAGTTTGATTTGAAAGATGTGTTGGTAATTTAACGGTGGAAAACTGGATTATAAACAGTTTGGATTGGAACGATCCTTTACAAAAAGTGAATCGACATAACCCATCTCAATTATTTCTATGTAGGAATGTAGGAGTAGGATAACATCCTGAAGTATTGACGTTTTTTCAAGGGAACCCTACACAGAGTGTCCTTTTTGCCCGTCTGAATTTCTCTTGAACAGATGAACACTGAAAAAAAAGAAAAAATGTTAAATACTTTTTAGTCTAGTTTCAAATTTTACTTTTTTTGTAGGACAATTCTACAGGATACTTGAGGCCCTGTTCAACTTCATAATTTGAATTACGCCCCAATACATCCTGACGCCCGTTTTAAAAAACTTTTACGCTGATAAGAATTGTGCAATCGGATTTTAATCTTACCGGTGCTCAGAGCGATAGAGCCAGGGGAGATGGATTGACAAGCATTTTCTATCCTTTGCCGCAGTTCTTCAACGGAGGTTGCTGGGTTATGATTGGCGTAGACACTGAGACGTTACAAAATAATGTTTTATTGTTGGGTCATGTAATTATTGATTTTACGTTAAGCGCCATGTATTTGATGATGTATTTTGATTAGTTCTTACATGCTATTATTATTATTAATTACTTTTGTAAATGTCATGTTAAATTTAAGTTGGAAGATATCTTTAATGATGTATATATCTTTATTTGCCATTTGGCTCCCCCTGTAATAGCTCTTGCTGAAATACAGTATTATCACTGTATCATATCAGTATCTATCTATCTATCACTGTTTTTTCAATGACCCCACAGAAAATAGTCATGTGGAGTTAAATGTCAATGACCATGAGGTCCTGTCAACCTATCCCGTAAGTGACGATTGAAATAACATCTCACCTACAAAGAATTGTGTTCAGGGCATCCATCAAACTGGGGAATCATTCTTTGACACAGAGGAACATCATCTAATAGAGATTGGTAAAACCTCCCTCAAAAATTGAGGAACTGAGCACCATTTAAATTGTTTTTGTACAAATAAGGCCCAATTAATTTATTTCCGAGAAGTCCACACCAAACGATACTGTGAACCACCTGATGATGACAGGAGATCAAAATTCCCGGAATTTCCTCTGCCCACGTTCGAAAGTTCCAACGGTTTAGTACGCCATTAGAGGTGAACATGGATTCATCTGTCCCATAGAATGTATGGAAGAACGTTTTCTTCAGCCTCCCAAATCGACATTTGTGCAATATGCATCATAATCATACAAGAAGAGAGCTTAAAATTCTAAGTCCGGAGTACATCTCCAATTTTATTTTTTGAAAAATCTATAACCCTTCCAACATTTCGGAGAGAGGAATTCGGATTTTGGCGAACATACAAAAAAACATTCTCGTCGAAATTACGCTGCCGCTTTCTTTCTGCCATAACTTCCTCATTTTTTGATCAATTTAGAATCCGATTGTACCAATGTTTTCAGCACAATAGAATCCTTTAAACTGATGTGTCAGGATGTATAGAGTCGTATTTGAAATTTTGAAGTCGAACCGGGCCTGAGGAACTCCGTATAATTTTTCTCCAAAGAATCTCACAGCACTCAGTACATCCGGCGAAACATTTGATAGCGTCATTGTGTCCAGAGAAAAATTCAGCCTGGCCATCTAAAAAGGACATTTCTGGCTCGTGGGTAAGAGCTAGAGATCCATATATTTAATTATATAATATCATAAATTTGAATGATAAAAATATTTAAATGATATAATATAAATTTGTCATCTCTATGTCACTACCTGATGATGACAAGAGTACGAAATTCTCGCATTTTTCTCTGCCCACGTTGGAAAATTCCAACGGTTTAGTACGCCATTAGAGGTGAACTTGGATTCATCAGCTCATAGGAAGTATGGAAGAACTTTTTCTTTAGCCTCCCAAATCGCCAGGAGAGTTAGACACCTATCATAATCCGCTCTCGAGAATCCTGGACAAATTGAGAGCGATACAGCTTAAAATTGTAAGTCCGGAGTGCATCTGTAGTAACCTAGACCCCTAACGACATTTCGGAGGGAGCAATTCGGCTTTTCATGAACATACAGTAAAATATATAAAATATATCTCCTCGTTGAAATTATGCTGCGGTTTCTTTTTTCCACAACTTTGCATTTTTTAACCAATTTAAAATCCGATTGCATCATTCAGCGTAAAAAATTCTTTAAAATGTGTGTGAAGATAGGGGCGTAGTTGAAATTCTGAAATGGAACAGGGCCTCAAGTACCCTGTATAATTTTTCTGAAAAAAAGGCAAAAATTTGAAACTAGATTAAAAAATATTAAACACGTAATTTTTATTTTTTTGTGGACGTTATTGTTCAAGAGAAATTTAGACGAGCCATTTAAAAAAGACACCCTGAATACAAATAAATTTTAATTATATTTCTTCTTTTCTCTTTCGAATTTTATTTCTTGTCCTCTCTTTGTTTAATTTCCAAGAAAATTAATGATTGAAGGGATTAATATATTTATACATGCGTGTCTTTTCTCTTACAGTACGATATAGTTTAAAATGAAAATAACTTAACTTTTAAATTCACTAGTTTCGTGGTCCGCGGTACAGATTTATATCTTACAATTAATTAAAGTTTTTAGTTGAGATAAAAAAGCCAATGGCACGAGCGGGATTCGAACCCCCGACCTTCGGCTTGATACGTCGCTACCACTTGAGTTATCGTGACTTCGATCCTCTCGGACACCAACTTCCCATCTCAACCCCACCTTTTTTTTAATTTTCCCTCCTTTTTGCCATTTTTCAAATGTCGTGTAATCTATTTGATTATCGGCGAAAAATGACTTCACTAAAGCTCTCCGTGGCCATTTAATTTGTCGCCGAGAATTCAATAGATTAAACGACATTTGAAAAATGGCAAAAAGGTGGGAAAATTCAAAAGGTGGGGGGTTGAGATGGGAAGTTAGTGTCCGTGTGGATCGGTTAGGTACAGCGTACATTCAAAATTGTTTATCTTTATGATATTTTTGTAAAACATTTATTTCCACAGTTTTGTTAGATATTTTTTCAGAAGGTTTTTACTGCAATGGAGCTTCATGATTACTTAATGAACATTAAGTTCATCAGCTTTTTGTAGTTGCATATTGTTTTGTTCATGAACTTATAAAATGAATATATACATAATAATGGTACAAACGATAATTTGTTCCCTTCTGAACTCGTACTTTCGTTTATTCCTATGGCTACTAGACATTCTGTTCTATTGCGTCGACTGTCGTGCGATTCATAAGTATTAAAAGTCCTTTTGTGTCCGTTAGCGCAATAACGCATATCGTGCACAATAACTTTATGACGCATGGAACTAACAACCTATTAATCAACTGTACTCTGCACTGAAATTCAAACTCAAGTACTCGGCACTCGACAATAATGACACATGGCAACTACAAGTTCAACTTCCAGTGCTAAAATCCAGAAATAGCAAATTTTATTACACGACTTATTACACAACATAAAATAAAAATGTGTGGTGATTAGTGACCGTTACTCGATATTTATTTAGAAATCGTGAGATGCGGACTGGTGTGATGTAGGTTTCAGGGAAACATTTTCTTTATCGTGCCAACGTTTCGATCTTTATTGAGCCTGGGATTTACAAACATTGTTTAAATTTAACAAATATATGTAGGATGTGTAAAAAAGTGAATTTATACAATGCAAAAAATATTTTTTATATTCAAAGTATTTCTACTCACGCAAAGTGTTTGTTTTCTGCGTAATTGTGCCCTTCTTGCGTGTCGTGTTGAGAATGCCAGTGAGATATTGCTGTTTTATGTTTATGTACGTTGGATTTTGAAGGTAGGGAAGGAAGTCGGTTTAGAAAGACATTTTTGTATAAGGCGTCCGCTTCTTTGAGATGAAAAGAGCCGACGAAGGGAAAAAATTTGTTGGTAATGGTTCGGCCAGATTATCCTTTCAGGATTATATAGAAAGGGATAAATAGGAAAAGGAAAGCTAAATTGTTGGGAAATTAGACTATGTGAAAAATATTGGATGTGTGGAATGTAATGTGATGATATCCAACGTATATAAACACAAAATAGCAAAATCTCACTGGCACTCTCGACACGACACTCAAGAATGGCACAATTACACAGAAGACAAACACTTTGAGTGAGGAGAAATACTTTGATTGAATTTATAAAAAAATATATTTTGCATTGTATAAATTCACTTTTCCACATCCAAAATGTAATTGTTAAACAATGTTTGTAAGTCTCAGGCCATGAAGATGATCTCAATAAAGATCGAAACGTTGGCATGATAAAGAAAATCTTTTTCTGAAACCTACATCACACCAGACCGCATCTCACAATTTCTAAATCAATAAAATAAAAATAGTATTAGAAATATCTTTAATAGTTTAAGCTGTGTGGCCGAATAGAAAAGACACATATACTCAATTATTATCAGCTGTTTTGTAAAAGCCCGTACTAATTAATAAAATTTCCTCGGGTGATTTATTTTTTACGAGAAAGGTTCGTTCCCGTTCCTACCATATCCGATAATAAACATGTTTACGTAACACCGAAGTTGTAATGTGAAACGCCTTTTAGACTTATAATTAGATAGATGGATAAACATTCTATTTATTACGTGATTAGACCTTAACAAAAAGGCTTAAAGGATCAGTTTTATTTTAAACTGGCCCACTCTCGGATTTTTATTTCCTTAATTACTACTAATCTAATTTTCCGACTCGAAACGTTAAAATTTGCATTTCTCAGCTTGTAGGACTGGCGTGGTCGCTCGACAACGGAACGGATTAAAAGAAGGTTAATTAATTAAAATCCGACCGATAAAGATTTATTAGATACGATTTTCGATGAACAGAGACGGATCGGAAGGGCTCCAGGTCATGATCAATCGCGGCTTTCTCTTGTTTTGTTTAATGAATCGGGCCAATCTTTCGAGAAAAGGTGGTTTTTATCGAATCGTTTGTCCTTATTTTATTTATTTTTTTTTTTTTAACGAAAAACCGTCGAAATAAAGCGGCTTCACGTTGAACTTTTTCGATAAAACGTTTGAACCCTGCTTAACATGATAGCAGGGGTGCTTCTGGATTGTTCATCACACTGAATCTTCTTGATTAAACTTGTTCTCTAGTTGTTCGAACTGACTTAGGGGAAAAGTCTGTAAAACTATTTTGATATTTTTGTTTTCCTAGATAAAAGTATTTATGTTGGAAAAAGACTATACTTGAGTTTTCATATCGTTAAATAACAAACCAAATTAAAAAACATAACATTTTAAATGCAAAAAGAAAATATTGCAATATGATATATATATGCACTAGTTTTCGTGGTCCGCTTGACCAATTAATATCATCCAATAATTAAGGTTTTTAGTTGAGATAAAAAAGTCAGTGTCACGAGCGGGATTCGAACCCACGATCTTCGGTTTGATACGCCGCTGCTCTACCACTTGAACTATCATGACTTCGATCCATTCGGACACTAACTTCCCATCTCAACCTCACCTTTTGAATATTCCCTCCTTTTTGACATTTTTCAAATGTCATGTAATCTAGAAGTGAAAGTCAGTGTCACGAGGTGGTCACGATAGCTCAAGTAGTTCGAATCCCGCTTGTGACACTGACTTTTTATCTCAACGAAGACCTTACATAGAAAGAATAATTAAAATTACCTATGTTCACTACGCAACTACAATGTCAATGAAACTGAATTTAGTTTTACTACTTACTTATACTTTTTATCGCAACTAAAAACCTTAATTAATTGAATAATATATATGTACACAATTACAAGTTTATAAAATCACAGAGAAGACATTACTCTCAAAATTAAAAGTTATTTAATTATAACAATGACTATAAAACCTAACAATACAAATAAACAATTTTCAGGTACATTAATAAATAAAAATGCACTAGGAAACCGTAAAAATAACTATTATATAAATTAATAACACATACATTTTTTAAATATTTTTTTGTTAATATATTTATTACAATCTGTAAACTTATTTATATTATGTAATGAACTGGTTTTACGTATGGTATAGATCATGTGTCGTATGAGGATTTAACAACCATTGTTGTTTTTCCGGCTAATCCTCGTTTTGTAGGTCACGAGGCCATCTACTTTTCCGTCGTCTGGAGGAGTGGTTTCTGATGGATAAGTTGGATTGGTCAAATCGAAGAGAAGAGTTTATTGTGGAGAGTGGAAAATGTTCTGGGTTTTTTCACCGGAGGGATTTGCAGGTCATGGGAAACGTAGTAAGAAGCAATTATCATTGTTCTGAGGACTTTAGAATTGGAAGAACTGTACTTTTTTGGTTGTTGGAAGGACAATTTATTGTTGAGAATGGAAAATGTTTTGGGTTTTTTCACCAGAGGGATTTGCAGGTCATGTGAAACGTAGTAAGAAGCAGTTATCATTGTTCTGAGGACTTTAGGTTGGAAGAACTGTACTTTTTTGGTTGTAGGAAAAAGAGTTTATTGTAGAGAGTGGAAACTGTTTTGGGTTTTTTTGCGGGAGGGATTTGGAGGTCATTAGAAACGTAGTAAGAAGCATTGATTATGGTACTGAGGACTTTATATTAAAAGAACTGTATTGTTTTGAAAGGTTTAGTGGTTTAACGGAACAGTTCTAGTCTATACGCCTAGAATGGTTTTAGGTTATAGTTTGTATTTGTAATTATAGTTTGTAAGTTTGTATTTGTTGAAACGGTAGATGTGCGTGATAGTAGTCTCTAGAGTAGTCCGAAACTTTTTGTTTAATTCCTGTCGATTTAGTCGTGTGGGTTGGTGCCAGGTTAGTCTTGAGAAGAAAGAAAGAAGAAAGGAGAAAAATAACTTTATTCTGGGACTGGTGTCTCCTAAGAATAATTTACATGAACTAAATAAAGGAAGTTCCTTCTATGAAGTTAAAAGTAAAAAAAAAGATAGACATCTTGGCAAAATGTATACCAATAAAAATTACGAGAATATTAAACACAAATAACAAATGTTAACGTGAGGTCTCTGCTCGGAGGGAGAGGAGGTGATTATACAGATGGGATTTAAAGGAGGAAAAGGAGGCAACGTGACGAATAGAAAGGGGAAGGGAGTTCCAGAGTTTAGGGGCTCGGATCAGAAAGGATCTTTCGAAGGTATGGGTTGTATGTTGCGGAAGAATGAGGTCGATTGGGGATGAGCGGGTGTTACGAGTGTGATGTGATGAGTTGAATTGGAGGGATTGGGTGATGTAAGGAGGACGACGGGTGTGGATGGACTGGAAAAGAAAGCAACCTAGGAAATACTGTGCACGGAAGGAAGGGAATAGCCAGGAAAGTTGGGAATACAACCCCGACACCCGGGATCCCCGTGGGGTGCCGTACACAAAACTTATGCAACAATTCATAATATGCTTCAATCACACGTTCTCCCCCTCCGAGAGACCACCGTATGCCAAACAGCTATAATCGAAGAAGGGAAGTATAAGGGAAGATACAAGGAGTTTGCGGGTGGAGAAAGGTAAGAGAAGCCAGGACCGACGAAACAGGCTGAGGGAGGCAATGGAATGGCGGGAAATTTGGGAAATGTGAGAATGCCAGGAAAGGTTTTGGTCAAAGACTACTCCTAGGTTTTTAACCGAAGAGCAGAAGGGGATGGGATGGTTATTTAGCATGAGAGGTGGGATGCTGGGGAGGGAATTGAGGAGTTGCCTGGACCCGATAATTATGGCGGTGGATTTGGACGGATTGAGGACTAGGGAATTTTTATGGGCCCATTCGTTGATGGAGTTTAGGTCTTTTTGGATCTTGAGAGTGGCCGAGTGAAGATCGGAAGGGTGGAAGGATATGTAAATTTGGGAGTCATCGGCATATAGGTGATAGTTATAGGACTGGATGGAGTCGGGCAGATCATTGATATAAATGGTTATGGCCTCGAGGACTTCGGCTGGGGTTATATAGGAGAAATAGAAGTTAGACGAACTGAATGAGGGTCCAGAGGGAGCGGGTATGGAGACAGGCATTGATGAAGAAGAGTTAGGCGAGACAAAGTGAGTGTTTAATTCTTCAGGGGAGACAGGAAAGGAACATGGTGAGTTGGGTGGGCGACATATGCCAATGTTTCGAAGGAGCTTCCATTTTGCTTTAGGTTCAGGAGTGGTGGAGAGTGCCTCTTGGTAATGATGGGCTTTGGCCCGACGGATATCTTGAGTCAAGATAGAACCCAAGGTAGCGGACGGAGTCTGTTTTTTGGTGTTTATTGAGGATATATCCTTTATTGAGGATTCTTGTATGAAGGGTTTTGCTTTAAAAGGTGAATTATACAAGGGTGCTTTTGCTTTCATTAAGCTTTATACGAAAGTAACATTCGGCCATTTACAGACCATGTTCCTCAAAGCAATTGTGGAATCAAAATCAGAGGATAGCACAGCTGTGTCGTCGTCAAAGGACGCAAGGATGATGGAGGGTGAAGTTAGTACATTTGCGGTGTAGAAATGGTATCGGGCCTGAGGGAGTAGACTGATCCTTGGCGTACTCTAATACAAAACATTTTGGATACCTTTTCTAGGATCAACATTTAACGTATCTGAGCGTGTTAAGGCCATGTAGGTTATTCTAGCAAACTTCATTAAACCTACATTAACTTAAATTAAGTAATTAACCTCGAGGCAGTTTTGCAGTCGGTACATTGTCGATCAAGCTGTCAAGTTCTTATATGCATTGATGGGCTAAAACTTGATACGTACTTTAAAAGTTCCTGCTTGCCGGTTAAAGTCCCTTCAAACTCAAGTTGTTGGCAATACTGAAAGTATTAGCAAACTTTTCCAGATAATTTGGTTATTTATCTCAACTGTTGATGAAATTTTCATCCACTTGTCAAATCTTAACCAAAAATGCAATCAGAAGAGAAAATCATTCTTTTCAAAAATTGACTCTTAATAATACGTATTGTTTTTCTCCATCAGCAATTATTATTTAGAGTAATCACACATTTCGTTATTATATAAATATTATAGCTACTTACTGTAAAATAGTTGTTTTCTGAATTGTTTGATAATTACTTAATATAGTAATATTTGTCTTTTCTCATTTGCAAACTCTGGCAGATGGCATTAGCCATTACTTTGTATATTATTCAACTTTTTTGTATATTAAAGGTGTATATTTTTTTTCGGGGGTTCGCAACAGCAGAGGTCATATAAACCCTCAGGATGTTTTTGAAAAAAAGCCCATTTGTAAATATGTCGGGTTCGAATGCAGGGCCGCTGGATTCGAACCCGGGACCTTTACCTTACAGAGATGAGCGCCTTGTCAAAGATTAAACCTTGCGGCCACCGACGCCCCCATTTTTTTAATTATATATTATTGTTATGTGCCTTACTTTATTATTATGTCAATTACACATTTTGCTATATAAATATCATTATTGCTCTTCATATGTATATTATAGTATACGAATGTTACTATTAATATTTTCTCTTATTGAATATTTTTTTTAATGGCAAACTTTGGCAGACGGCATTATCCACGTCATTACTTTCTGTACCTTTCAAAATGTAATTTGTATGTGTTCTCTTTTTAAAATCAAAAGCATTTCAATCAATCAACATAATAAATGTTATAAAATAGAAATAAAATCAAGACCAGTGCACAAGAAAAAGTATAAATTTGATACTAGAAACTTTTACGACTTACGCGGAATCCCCATACTAGACGCAAAGGTACAAATTTAAGTACAAGATTAAGACTGCTAAAAACACTACTTGACAAATGATCCAAACTTACACTAACATGGACATACGAACATGAACTGCGCGGATCCGCTAAGCGTTACAATGTTAACGGCCTACAAACCTTACATCTAAAATTCTTCGAACATGGAAGAGTTAATTCTTTCTTCTATGTATCTAACCATACAATTCATACTAACATAAAAATCCCATTCATATCTGACCTTCCACAATTCCGTTACAAGAAATTTCATTTTCAATTACTCTATCAATCGAACCCATTAATACGCGATTTGCCTTCCTCAGCATAACCCGCCAATCCTTGTCGGAGATTGAAGCGAGTTGGCCACGCATTAACTTAGTTGCCTAAAGGTTAGTACACGATCGTAGACAAAATCGCACGGCTGTCTATAGTCGCCGATTTTATCTGTAGACTGTTGCGGAACAGATCCTAGATCACGCGTCCACAACAGCACAGCTCAGTTAAACTAGTTTTTGAGATAACAAGACAAATAAGGTACCAGCCTGCGGCTTTGCTTCTTGTGCAGTTTTATTTTTTGATAAAAAAGGAAAACTAATCGTTAACATAAATGTACGAGGAACGTTTTAACAGACGGTCCTACATTTGCATTGACTCTTCTGGAAAAATTAAAATAAGAAGATAGTTAATTAAGGTTTTTAGTTGAGATGAAAAAAAGCTAATGGCACGAGCGGGATTCGAACATGGCAAAAGGAGGGAAATCTCATAAGGTGGGGTTGAGATAGGAAGTTGATGTCCGAGAGGATCGAGGTCACGATAGCTCAAGTGGTAGAGCAGCGGCGTATCTAGCCGAAGATCGTGGGTTCGAATCCCGCTCGTGCCATTAGCTTTTTTTCATCTCAACTAAAAACCTTAATTAATTGTCATGTATTAATTGGTCTAGTGGCCCACGAAAGTAGTGAATTAAGAAGATTGTTCTGATTTCAGAAATTTCACCCGGCTAACTTCCACGGATTTTTAAAATTTGCTACTTATGGTTGGAAATAAAATATGCAAGCAAGAAACACGATTCGGAGCAACCATTCCAACCTCCAGACTACGAATTGTTACGCAGCGTGTCACAAGGTTTACTTCCGAGCTGGGAGACCATAGACTTGCGATTTTTGTTTACGGGAAGTTTCAGAACAAGCGATTTGTTCACGATTTGTCTATAGACATGAGTTGCGTTTTTTGAGTTTTTTTTACATGTGAGTTTAGGCTTAACATCGGCAAAGGATAGTTGCCAATGATATGTTGCCACCTCGTTGGTCAACTGACGGCACTGGATAGATGCAGTTCATGCCTGCACATGCCTTGCATTGTACCTTCCCACAATATAATAACAATTTCAATATTTTTTGCATATTTAAAGCGCAGAGTAAATAAATAAGTAAACAGATATTTTTGAAAAACTCGATAAAAAAATTTCTTTTCAAGTTATTTTTCGGACCAACATTTAAATTCTCCCGGGGAGTTTAGGACCGGGAAGTGCTGTTCTCTACTGGACGAGCGAAGAATCCCTTCGTGTGACATCGGTGGTAGAGCATTGGTGAGGTTTTTTTGCCGCCGAACGAAATAGTCGAGCAGAAGGTGAAAACTTTTTGATGCCCGGTCTTCCGTTCCTATGAAGTGCGAACTGTCGAGTGCATTTTTCATTTTATCCGTTGTGCTAGATCCTTATGAGGACTTCAGCGGTGTTGGAGGCGCCCGGTGTCTTGTATTCACTGCTCGAAAAAACCCCGAAAAAAAAAAACGGTGAGGGTTTCCTTTCCTGATTGTCCTATCGTTCCACCTATTCTCCGTCTATACACCCTTTCCGGTTTTAAGTGAAGATCAGGGGCACGACGGGACCCAGCCACCAAAGAGAGGAGTTTAATAAACCTAATTTGTTGTGGAATTTAACCTGCTAAAAAATGAACAGGGATATTGCCAATATAGTAGATAGTACATATTTACTTTCCCTAGCATTTTTATTTTATTTTTATTATAAATTGCATTAAAATTTATTAGAAATTATTATGTTTTTACTGGAGAAAAATTTAATTAAGGGATTTGGAAAAATAAGAAAATAAAAGGTTTTAATTCCATAATTTTGTTTATTGGACACAATAATTTTTTTTAAACAATTAATACCGTGTATAATGTTCTTTGTTAGATAAAACCTCTGTGCACCTGTTAGGCGTACTGTTAAGGTTTTCGCCAATTTCAAAAGGAATTTCACTCCATAGATTTTACAACGCTGCACTCAGGTATGCAGAAGCAGGTCAACTTGCAGGGAATAGTGATCGAAAAGCTTTTTCTGCAACGCATCCCACATGTGCACAATGGGATGAGGTCTGGAGACACAATGGGAGAAGGGGCAGATAGGAAATTGGCAGGTTTTCTGAACAATGATGATCAACTCTGCCTCTATGAGGTTTGCCATTGTCATCCAGAAATCAAAGATCCCTATATAATCCGCAGGTTTGAAAGATGTAATCCTCGATAATTTCTTATACTTAACGGACTACGGTGAGGTTGTCTTCAACAATACGGAATCCAGTTGACCCCCATTCTCGGTAGACTCTTCGGCACCTACTATCTAGAAAATCATTCCAATTGTCTCAATTCAAAATAGATAATCACTGATCATATGTCAAAGATCTCCGATTGTAATGAATTAAAGTAAATTCAGTTGACATTGTAGTTGCATAGTGAACAAAGGTAATTTTAATTATTCTTTCTATGTAAGGTCTTCGTTAAGATAAAAAGTCAGTGTCACAAGCGGGATTCGAACCCACGACCTTCGGCTAGATACCCCGCTACTCTACCACTTGAACTATGGTGACTTCGATCATCGCGGACACCAACTGTCCATCTCAACCTACAACCGTTCGAATTTTCCCTCTTTTGCCTTTTTCAAATGTCGTGTAATCAGGATTGGATTCTCGGCGACTTATGAAGTGGCCACGGGGAGCTGTTTAGTGATACTCTTGTAAGGTCTTGGTTGAGATAAACCCGCACGTGACACTGTCTTTTTTATCTCAACCTTGTATAGAAAGAATAATTAATTGAAATAAGTAACTTGTTCAATTGACCACTAAAACGTAAATAGGTAATTTTAATTTTGTCCCCACGGTTGATAATTTAAGTTGATCATATCTGTTCTTAATTCAAAAATTAAGCTATCCTTTTTTATACTGAAACGTTGATGTAAGCTAGATTATAACGTAACTGTGGAATCTTGCTGCGGATACATTGGCCAATAATCTGTCTCTTTCACTCAACCTGAGCTTCTCCAAAAATGTTACAACGATGCCACTAATAGATTCGACATTCATTCTGTCTAAATCCATGGGGATTTCGAGTTCCCGCGCTCTTTCCAACCAGTCCTTACCCAACCAGTCTTTAAACCTCACACTTTCATGAGTAATCAATTAGCTTGCTTGTTTTGGCAATAAATGTGGAATGATATTTAAACTTAAACTGTCCATTCTCTACACTCCAAAATTTGCGCTGCGTAACATGCCAAGACGTATTAAACCCTAATTTGGCTAGTTTTATTATTTCAATTAATTAATATTTATGAAAGATATTGGTCGAGATAAAAAATGTCAGTGTCACGAGCGGGATTCGAACCCAAGATCTGCGCCTAAATACGCCGCTGTTTTACCACTTGAGCTATCGTGACTTCGATCCACTCGGACACTAACTTCCCATCTCAACCCCACCATTTGAATTTTCATGCTCTCATGGTGGTAGAGCAGCGGCGTATTTAGCCGAAGGTCGTGGGTTCGAATCCCGCTCGTGACACTGACTTTTTTATCTCGACCAATACCTTTCATAAATATCAATTAATTGAAAAATGTTAATTGGTCAATCGGGCCACGAACAGTAATGGATTTATTATTCCAATCAAAAGTATCGTCAAATTTACCTGTGTTGTCAATGAGTCACTGTATGGTCAACTATTATATTAGAGTACGTTTAAACTGTTTCTAAAATTTCATTTTTAAATTTCCGACTTTTCTTTGGTCGTCAATTACGATTATTGTTTTTAAATATCATAATTTTTTTATTTAGCGGTATTAATTTTAAGTTTCCAGTAGTCACAATACATTTCTAACTCTTCAACAAAGGAGGGTCTGCCAGTAATACCACATCAACAGCAAATATATCTAAAAATACTAGGGTCGCTTGTCACTTAGCTCTATTGGACACTGTGCCTTAAATTACTCATTTGTATGAGCATTACTAGTTCTGAGCTTTCTAATTGTCTGACTTTTTATTTTGTTTAAGTTCTTAATTTAATGTTTTAAGTCTTATAGTATACAAATACAAATACCCTTACCTCCAGTACAAAAAGAGTCAGTGGCTCCCATCCCTCCCTGGACATTCCCCAAACCGAAAATTTTATATCCACTTGGAAAATATCGCAAAGCCCTTACACCTTTTCATGTATACCAGCAGGAGTTTTTGAGAATAAAAAACGCACTCCCACAAGCGGCATTTATCTATCTATACAGACGGATCAAGGAGCTTCTAGGGGCGTGGGAGCTGCGTCTATATGTCACCCTAACAAATTTCTTTTCTCTCTACATCATTTCTGTAGTAACTATAGCGCTGAGCAACTAGCAATATGGAAATCTCTAAATTTCATATGTTCCGGTAACAATAGTAGCTACGCGATTTGCTCTGATTCAGAATCGGCCTTACATGCCTTGGAACACCGCTATTCAGATGATCCCAGTGTGCAGGAGGTACCAGCGTCACTGGGGAGCCTCCAACTGCAGAGAAGGAGCGTTTGTTTCGTCTGGGTTCTTGGACATGTAAATATTAAAGGAAACCATTTGGCAGATGAAGCTGTAAAAGAAGCAGCCATGACAGGTCTTCAAATCAGGAACGTTCCAAAGGGTGATATGACTGTAGTTTACAAATAAAAAGTTAAGGGTCAATGGAAACAGGTCTGGACTAATATATCTGAAAACAAATTATGGGAAATAAAGGACTCTGTAGATGCATGGCCTACTTCATTCATAAATAGAAGAAGGGAAGAGGTAGTTCTTTCACGGTTGAGGATTGGACCCTGTAGAGCCACTAATGGGGTGAGAGGCACCTTCAATTTGCGGAATATGCAACCAGATCGTCACAATCAAACATATACTTACGTCATGCTCATTATAAACAGCCCATAGACTTCTGCCCTCCTTGCCTGTAAGCATCCAAGAAATGCTAGGCGACAACAATGATAGTATACGTAATTTATTTGATTTTCTCAAATCAGCAAATCTACTCGACAAAATATGAGCTCACACTGTTTGTCCTCTATATATACAAGATAAGATATATAAAGATAAATAGATATAGAATAAAGATAATAATAATTAGATGCAGAGAAAGGTTGCTCGCTGTGTCCCACATAATAGAGGCGTGTCATGCCTTGGCTCCATACAGAGAGCGTGTAGGCCGGACTTAAGAAGAGTTCTCGAACACGGTAGGGAGTTTCACAGTCCCCTGTTCCGCTTTTTAGGGGAAATTGGGTTATTTTATTGTATATAGTATGTCTTATGTGTTGGGTGTCTATATGTTTTGTCTGAGTGCATGTATTTATTAGCGTGAATGGCGAGGGGTGAGGGTGAAATATAACGTCATCATCACCCCTCGAACGATGAGAGCGTAAGAGTGTGTGTTCGGAGTCGATGGCGGAATATTTATAAAAGTACTCCACCGACCAAACGGAATGAGTGTACTGTATGGATGTATTTATTTGTATAAATGTAGTGTTTGAAAGGGTAAATAGAATATAGACATAGTTGAGGGCTGAAATGACCTAGATGTCGGAAGCCCCAGTAAAAAAAATATAAAAAAATAATAATAATAATTAGATATGATAATAATAAAGATAATAGGGGGCGTCGGTGGCCGCAATGGTTTAGGAGTTGACACGCTCATCACTTTAAGGTAAAGGTCCTGGGTTCGAATCCAGCGGCCCTGCATTCGAACCCGACATACTTACAAATGGGCTTTTTTTTTAAACACCGGCACCCCGAGGCTTGATATAACCTCTGCTGTTGCGAACCCTCGTAAAAAAAATTAAAAAATAAAATAAATAAAAAGATAATAAATAATAATAACAGATATAGATATAGAATAAAGATAAATAAATATAGATAGAGAATACTAGGACAATAAGATAATAATAATTAGATATGATAATAATAAAGATAATAGGGGGCGTCGGCGGCCGCAATGGTTTAGGCGTTGACACGCTCATCANCTTCAGGGCTCAAAGTGTTTGTCTTCTGTGTAGTTGTGCCATTCTTGCGTGTCTGTCGAGAGTGCCCAAATATAGATAGATTATACTAGGTCTAATAGATACTAGGTCGACCGTCCGCGTGGGTGGCTCTAATCTGTAAGCCTCTTTGTACCTTTTAGATAATGAGATAGCCATTGGGACAATCATGACTCTTGGTGGTTGTGTTTCCCCCCCCCCCAAAAAAAAACCAATTATAGTAAGGCAGATTTAAATATTTTTGTAAGAAACATATTTTTTTGCAATAAAGTCGTCAGGTTAATTTCTTGTTATATTCTTTTACACAAAAAAAAACACATTATAGGTCATTTGGTTATGAATCAAAACGAATGTTTTGGAGGGCGAGGAATGATTATTCGTTTTGTTATACCCCACGTGGAAATAAATCTTGTTTTTGGAGTTATATTGACCAAAAATACAGGGATGTTTTCAAAACCACTGTCGGTTGTATGGTTGCAATCATCATGTAACGAGTATCAATTGACGAAGTTCCAACTGGAGGCAATCATCCGTAAAAATCCCACTGTTCGAAATGCAAATGAACGGTGACAAGCGGGTGATCGTAAAAATCCAGCGACATCCATACTAGCGCATCGGCAATGATCGTATTTTCACTTCTGAACGCCGTGCCAACCGAGATTAACCGTAACCGGGCCGACACTCTACATTAGCAATTACTAAATTATACGGGGAATTTGATTTAACGTCTTGCCGGATTTAGAGTAACTCGGCTCTCAATAAAATCTCACTTATAAGGCAGTTCGCGTGAGGCTGCGTCGGTAAATCACCCTGGAGCCTATTTATACCTGTACATCGTATATCGGCCGAACCGCGGCTTTTGGGCCTAATTGTGGCCGGATGCCGCGACAGCCGGAAATACGAGATTTACGCCAATTAACTGACAGAGAAGCCGAATCATTAATATTAATTGGTGTTTATTGCTCCTTGCCATATATTAACATGGAACTTACACGAAAATACATGCATTCAATTTAAGCAAAGTGAAGAATATGTTATAAGTTCGAAAAGCTTTGTACACGAACTTGACTGCTTTATCAATTGTAAATGCAAGTTTTTGTCATGTGGAATTATAAAAGGACACTACTGGTCTTATAGGTTTGTTTTCCTTGTGAATTTTGACCGTACCGTATAACGCTGTGGGTTTCGGGTTCATTGGTATTAGTTTTTTAACTGCATATTGGTCATCTGAGAATAAAAAGTCACTATTTTTTATGGCTGTTTCAACTCTAGTTTTTAATTTTACGCTGGGATATTTTTTTACACTCGTTATTATTTAAAAAATCTTCAACTTTAGAAATGTAATTTTGATGTTCATTGATAACTATACTATTTCCTTTATGGGCTTTTAAAACAACGTTGTTGTCACTCAATTAATTAAGGTTTTTAAGTTGAGATAAAAAAATCAGTGTCACGAGCGGGATTCGAACCCAAGACCTTCGAAAAGTTAATGCCCGAGGGGATCGAAGTGACGATAGTGGTAGAGTAGCGGCGCATCAAGACGAAGGTCGTGGGTTCGAATCTCGCTCGTGACACTGACTTTTTTATCTCAACTTAAAAACTTTAATTAATTGGATGATATTAATTGGTCAAGCGGACCACGAAAAATAGTGAATTTTATGAGTTGTTGGCCCTTTTTAACTTTTTATCAATAGACCTGATTGTACTTTGGATATTTAATTTGTTCACGTTTAGATTTATCAAGTTCTGGTAAATTACTTCAGGACATTTGTATTTTACATTTATATTTATGTTACAACAATTTACCGATGAACCAAGAGATAATAATTTTTTTAAATTTAATTATGTTTATGGGACAAATTTTAAGCGTTTGTTTAATAAATTGTTTTTTTCTTTGTTTCACTTACTATGAATAGGAACTATCTTTTTAAAAAGCCGAGTTTTCAATGCACTACTGTTCTGCATATCAACTTTGATTTATTTTTACATACAGAACAATTTATTTAACAATTAATTAAGGTTTTTAGTTGAGATAAAAAAGTCAATGGCACGAGCGGGATTCGAACCCAAGATCTTCGGCTAGGTACGCCGCTGCTGTACCACTTGATTTATCGTGACTTCGATCCACTCGGACACCAACTTCCTATCTCAACCCCACCTTTTGAGTTTTCCCTCCTTTTTGCCATTTTTCATTTTGAGATGGGAAGTTGGTGTCCGAGTGGATCGAGGTTACGATAGCTCAAGTGGTAGAGTAGCGGCGCATCAAGCCGAAGGTCGTGGGTTCGATTCCAGCTCGTGACACTGACTTTTTTATCTCAACTTAAAAACCTTAATTTATTTGTCAAGCGGACCACGAAATTAGTGAATTTATTTAACATTTTCTCATTTCATTTAATTAATTTCTAAAGAACTTATGAATATAAAAATGTACTCGCTGAACACATGTTACTTAAAGGTGCACGGTAATTTGAGTGAGCGAGTCGTTGAAGTTGAAAATCCTACAAAACGCGTGATTTTTTTTTTCAATCTGTCTCATATACTCGCCGGGGATGATAATTATATTGTACATATTTGATGGGATTAATGAAAAAAGGGGGACAGCGGAGATCAAACCCACGACCGCGCAGACTACGAGCCAAGATTTTGACACGCTTATAACAGCGACTTAGCAATACTGCTACTAATTACAAAGCGCTACTGTTCTTAAGTATTCTGTCAAATCACATTTGAAAATGTGGGTTTTCTTCAAAAATTTATAACTATAATTAGAAATTTTAAACATTAGAGACATCAGCCGTTAATACGGGAGACTCCACTCCTTCAGAATAGACGGTCCTTTAGGGATTTGTAGGCTAATAATTTTTTCATAATTTAATCCCACTGCCAAAACTTTCGACCTCTCCATGTTAAGCAGTACAAAACAGATACTCTGGGATATCAAGTTTGTCATTGTGCCCACTATAAGGGCGAGTCATAAATATTTACGGTTTACTGTCGGAGAACTTTCCTTAGAAAATAAGGCTAAATTTATTATCTGGGATTTTATGAAAAACGTCACTATCGATCTGCTATGAAATAAAATATAATATCAGCTTAATCTAACTGCCATCGGGTTTTTGTATCTCCATTGAACCTTGCTCTCTGGCGAAATATCGCGATCAGATTGAATTTTTTTTTTTCAAATTGGAAAATATGTAATATTTCTACTTATCTTTTTTTAATAACAACCGAAATAAGTCATGTTAAACGTACAAAAATGTAAAATTTCTGTGTTTCAAATACGATTCTCCGGTCGAAACACGAGTGCTCCATTTACAAATAGAAAATTTGAAGATTCTAGGACATGAAAGTAATTCCAGTACGGGTATAAATTTTAATTGTGTAATGCATGAATTAGGACAGAAACTACCTCCATGGAACTATCTAACTGAGGCTATCAAAGCAAAGATGCCTTTAATTTTTTAAAGGAAAACTATATTTTAACGCTTGTTGAGCATTTACGACGTCGTCGAACTTTGCCCTTTCCGTCCGGCCGTCCGCAATACAATTTTACGACTCGGCAATGTAGGGCGAGTTTGTTTCACTGCGCTGATTTTTCAAGACCTGGATTTAGTAAAACTTACTTGTCGGCTATTATTTTAATCGTGTGTCGAAACCAACAAGAAATATAAATCCTTGTTTGTAATTTCACTAATAAATGTATAATGGTCGCTAGCGTATTGAAATATTATGCGATCAATCGGTGTAATTTTTATTTCTGAAGAATATCAACTTCAGGAGCTTTTGTAAATTAGTGCAATCACAGTCGCGCGAATCTTTTAAAGTTGACCATTTCAAAATTGTCCGAAGAGAAGAACGTGTCTGATTTTTGTTACTAACCAATTAATGTTTTAATTAAAAATATGACATGTTCTACGTTCTTGTGTTACTGCTCTCCTATGGTTCGATATCACGTTCTTCCACCTCTCAAATTTCAATAAGAAAAGTTCCAAAAAATCTAAAAGTGAGGATGTCCTTGGAGTACTTATAAAATAAGGCATCTTTGGTGAAATCCATAATAGCGTCTACTGTGTATTCGGAAGCAAGAATTTTTCAACGGAATTTTTTGACAAGGGTTGGCAACAGCAGAGGTCATATCAACCCTCAGGGTGCCGATGTTTTTGAAAAAAAAATTATAAGTATGTCGGGTTGGAATGGAGGGCCGCTGGATTCGAACCCGGGACCTTTACCTTACAGTGATTACCGCCGTGTCAAAGCCTAAACCGTTGCGGCCACCCTGGTGGGAAATTTTATGTAGTTTGCAAAATAATGGTCAGATTTGTATTTTAATGTCGCTAAAATTGAGAAATTACGATTTTATAAAACAAAATCTGATTTTAGACTAAAAGCACAAAAATATTAAAATTTCCGGAAATAGTCAAGATAGAAACCTGGTGTCACGGAACTTCGTTTTATTTAGTGAATCCACCATGGCAGTATTTGCATTTAATCCTTTAACATCATTTATACAATATTATTAATTTAAGTTATAGATCGATAGTATTCCATTTTTAACGTTGACTTTAAAAAAAAAAATGGCAATTCAAATATTGAAGAATATTTCATACAGGGGAGCGTCGGTGGCCGCATCGGTTTAGGCGTTGGCACGGCGCTCATCACTGTAAGGTGAAGGTCCTGGGTTCGAATCCAGCGGCCCTGCATTCCAACCCGACATACATACAAATGGGCTTTTTTTCAAAAACACCGGTAGCCATACATCTTATAAATTTACAAATATTTCTATGAAATTAGAACAGTTAACAAGCATGTGGTGTTCGTTTGGGTTCCTAGTCATGTCGGCATTTCTGGAAATGAAAAAGTTGATCAACAGGCAAGGAACGCTGCAAACCATCCACAAAGAACAGATCAATTTCCTCTCGGCCCAGATGATATAGTCGTTTATGTTAAAAACATTTTCAAACGAAAGTGGGCTGCAAGATGGAATGTCTGTAGAGATAGTATGAAAGAAATTAAGCCAGTTGAACATAAATGGCCAACAGAGCAACTTGAGAGAAAATAACTTGTAATTTTACTCTAGATTGCGAATAGTCATATCAGAGTAATCCATAACAGGCTTTTAATAGACAACAACCTTCCAACTTGTCCTCGATGTATGCGAAGTGGAGACGTACACGTACAAGAGCACTTTTCAGCTTTCTCAAATTTATTGGAATTTATAATGAGATTTCCTTTTCCAAAATTGTTATACCAATGAAAGGTTGCCTTCTAATGTTTGAATGAGAGTTGTACGTGCAAGATTTCTTTCTTTTTTCAGGAATTTTTGAGGCTACCGGAGCGGAAAAATGAAATGGAAGAAAATACAAATTGCGGGGTAATAAACTGCAATGCCCAAAAATCGCAATTTAAATAAGAAAGTTAGCTTAAAAAAAATCATACAAATGTTGTTCTTTGATAGTTAATAACAATTATATATTCAAATGAATTAATGATGCAAAATATTGAAATACACTGATGGACAAAATTAACACACCACCCATGAATTTTAATGTATTTAGGTTTATTCATATTTTACATACCAAAACTATGTTCGGTTGTAAAAATAAGACATTTAAAAAGCAAATGCTTATTACGTAATTGTAAAAAAAAAACATTATTGAGTAAAGAACAATGCTACATCAGAACATCAATGACCCACCACGGAATACAGCGTGGGGCGTTCTGAGCGTCTCCAAATGAAATTACACCATCTGAAGATTTGAGGCCAACTCTCACTTCATCTGTAATGAGAGCTCTTCACCAATCTTCCAATGTCCAATTCACATGTTCCTGTTCGAATTGAAACCCTGACATTTCTGATCTGTGTAAAGGAGAGGTCCACGAGCCGGGTGCCGGACCCTGAGATTATTTTTATTAGGCCTTCTAACAGTCCGAGAGGAAATCGAAACCATTTCCTGTAATTCTGCTATTCTGTACTGCCTGATGACGGTTGCTAGCTCGTCTGTCCTGGCTTTCTAGTGTGAAACTGTGGTTCTCTGAAGCGCCGAAGAGTGTTTTTATTGTAGAGTGATTTACACTCAATCTCCTGACGACTTGGTTGTATCCTTCCTCTCATAATTTTATGACCCTGACACTATCATTCTCACTCAAATGCTTTATGGAGTCAATGAAAAAGGTTTAAGAATAAGAATAATATCAAATGAATTACTTAATCATAAAAATTTTCCGGAAAAATGAATTTTACAGTTAATAAAAAAAGAAACAAGTAAATTTTATGATAATAAATATAATGTGTGGTGTTTGGTGACCGTTAGTTAATGAATGGAACCTTTGTTTAATTAATCTGGGTGAGATAAACTTAATTAAAACTATAATGAATTTGTATTAGTAAATGATTTGATCTTCACTGTGCTGTTCTGTCAAACGCATTCCGGTATTTCGCTATAGTTATTTGGAGATCGTGAGATACGGTCTGGTGTGTGGTGGGTTTAGAAAAACATTTCCTTTATCGTGCCAACGTTTCGATCTTTATTGAGATCATCTTCAGGGCCTGGGCTTTATAAACATTGTTTAAATTATACAAATAAATGCAGGGTGTGAAAAAATGAATTTGTACAATGATAGGAATTTTAGACTCAATCAAAGTATTTGTACTCTCAAGTACACTGAAAGTAATAAAGTGAATACACGATAAAGAAAATGGTTTTCTAAACCTACGTCCTACCAGACCGCATCACTCGACCTCCAAATAATAACATATATAATAATAAAGAAAGTAGTAATAACGAAAATAAAAAATAAACGAGTTTGTAGACATTAAGGACTGTCAGAAGGAATTACAAAGATTTCTCAAAAAGAAAACTTAATGGAAAAATTTAATTGTTTACACTTATTTTATAAACAAAATTAATTCTGTTCTTCCACCTATAAAAGATTGTATAAAAACCTTCTTAAAGTGGATTTTGAAAAAGTAAAAATAACAGAAAAAGAAAATAATAATGGAAAACTATTGTGGCCGAAGAATGTGTATATAAACCAATTTTTGCTAAAGTTAATTGTTTTTGAAATAAAGGAGATGGGCCATCTTGTTTTGTAAAATAGAAAACTTAGTGGAAAAATTTAATTGTTTACACTTATTTTATAAACAAAATTAATTCTGTTCTTCCACCTATAAAAGATTATATAAAAACCCTTGAAGTGGATTTTGAAAAAGTAAAAATAATAGAAAAAGAAAATAATAATGGAAAACTATTGTGGCCGAAGAATGTGTATATAAACCAATTTTTGCCAAAGTTAATTGTTTTTTAAATAAAGGGGATGGGTGATCTTGTTGTTACAAAAAGCAGCCCCCTCACGCGTCTTCCGTCCGGCAAAACTCAGAAATCGTTGATACTATCAGAATCTTCCTGTCAGTAAAAATAAGCTCTAGAATCGAACTGTACACTATATGAGATTCTAATATAAAATAACAAATTTTATATCATTTCCCTGCTAAATGAGAAAGTTAAATCTGATATCATCACCCGATTCTTTGCAAAAATCCACTTGGGGTTTGTATAAGACCATGTTTTTCTAAAATTAATCGTTTCCGAATGAAATGGGTAGACTATAAAAGTTGATACAACCAGTATTTATGAAAAATAAAAATGAAAATTCTGTATTAAAAACTTAATCATAAAATAAACGAAAAATATATATTTATAAGTATAAACGTATAAATAATTAATTGATTAAAAATTAACATAATTAAGGTTTTTAGTTGAGATAAAAAAGTGACACGAGCGGGATTCGAACCCACGACCTTCGGCTAAATACGCCTCTGCTCTACTACTCGAGCTATCGTGACCTCGATCCACTCGGACACTAACTTCCCATCTCAACCCCACCTTTCGAATTTTCCCTCCTTTTTGCCATTTTTCAAATGTCTTGTAATCTAGAAGTGAAGATATACTTCATGGTGTCGTGGTTCGAATTCCGCTCGTGACACTGACTTTTTATCTCAACGAAGACCTTACATAGAAAGAATAATTAAAATTACCTTTGTTCACTACCCAACTACAATGTCAATAAAACTGAATTTAGTTTTACTACTGACTTACTTTGCTTTCAAGCTGACTATGAAAACTAGTGAAATGAACATAATGTTACCTAGTTCATAAAAAGAAACACAAGAAAAAACATTTGAAATATCATGGTCTATTCTGTAAATTGTTAACTTTAGTATTTCATTTTCATTCGGCATGTAAATTACATTTATTAATTGTTAACGTGTTGTTTTATAACATTTTTTTTATATTTTAAGTCATAACAGCTGAAAAGAGGGAGCGGGCTGCGCCCCTAAATCGATATTTGTTTTAAAAAAACAATAAAGACTTATTTTTATGAAAGTGTGTTTTTGGTTGCCTACGTATATGGATTGGAATAGATCAAGATAAAAAATAAATATCCGATGAAATTAACGACGGAGAAAGTTTAACAGAAAGCAATCTTTAATTGTAGCAGAACGAAAAGGCTCAATGCTTTTTTTCTACAAATGGGATAAATAAAGGAAGTAAACAAAGCATTATTTACTGTTTAGAATAGCTCCTAGTTATCTGTAATTAATGAAGAAAGATAATGGACTTAATTTTAAACTAAATCAATTGAGTGAATTGTACGTTCTATTTGCCCATCAGCGTCTATAATTTAGAGATATTTAAATGTTATCCAATAGCTATACGTCTTCTTTCTTCAACCAAAGAATAGACTCAAAGTTACAAGGATGACACCATGACGAAGAACTAATTTTTTAATTTGAACAAAAATTATAAAACTTAAATTATCACATTCTATTTAAATGGTATCTCTGGAGATATGCAAGTCATGTCCCCGTTCATCTGAGTGTCCTTTTGGCCGGAGGAAAGGAATTTTTAAAATCCTTCTGGCTTCAAGACGTTCATCATTTTAATACCGTTATTTTTGAAATTTATAGCGTTCTTTTCTTTTCTTTTTTGATTAATGAAGTCCACCGTAAAAACGTCCTTTAAAAAAAATATTTACCACGTTTTTATTTATGCTTTTCATATTAAAATTTAACGTCTGAATGTTACTAACGACCAAGATAGTGCAAGTATATGTGCTTAGCAGTTTAATATATTTTTTATAATAAAAGTATCAAATTGCCAAACCAACTAAAACTCAAAAATTGACCTAAAAGATGATTTTTTTAAAAATAGCCAATTTGTAAATGTTTCAGGCTTGAATTTCAGGGCTGCGGAAATTCGAACCTGGAACATTCTGGTGATAAGCGTGTCATTTTACAATAGGGTTCCTGGCCCTAGGGGTATTTCGATATTTTCACATCGCTGAAGCAGTGTAAATGGGTCCTGACTAATAGTATTGTTTGATAGTTACCTATCATCCTGGTCTGCCTATCCTCGCCGATTTTTTCAGTTCCGAGTTCAAACAAATGGGACAAATCACTCAAATAAAATCAATCAAAAGTTTTATCACCCCGCAAGAAATCTCCCAAGTTGAAAATAGTTTTAAATAAAATTTGATGGATCTTGTAGTTGTTCTTCAATAAGAATAATTTTTTTCACAATTATATTATTAATAAAAAATCTTCACAGGGTCTTTTTTTGGTTCATAACTATTTGAATATTAAAGGGTATTGAAAATTTTGATTTTTAATTATTTCTGGTAGACGAAAATCAGGTGGAACTCTTACTTTTTCAATTTATTTAGGGCGAAAGCCCAGGGTGGACAAAAACAACGATTCAACTTTTATTATATAATATAAAGTTATAAACTTTTCCTACAAATCATGTTTCATAAACCTCCATGCCTGACCGTGGGACGGCATTAAATATTTCCTTCTTTGTCGTCTCGGAGCACTTTTTCTGAGCAAATATCGGTATGTTTTATTGATCATACACTTTCCTGGTTCCATCTCTTCCTTTTAAGCGTTTATTGAGTGTTAATATTTCCATTGCTATACCGATAATACATTTTTACTTTTAAAAATGTCTTTGTCAACTTATGAAATGTTTCTTTCCTATCCGCAACGCCTTAAAAAGAACGATTTACCTTGTAATATGTAATTTAATTGTAAAAAAATCTTTGTTATTTTATGCAAATAAAATAAATTCAAAGTTCAAAGGATCATCGTGACAGAAGTTAGCGTTCGATAAGCCATATTATCAATAATCTAAATATACAAATAACTTTTTAAAATGGAACTATGTAAAAACATGAAATCAAAAAATATTACCTTGTAATAAATTTAAAAATTGATTACACATTAACACATTACGCCGACATTACAACCACATAATACCAAAATTTTTAGTTTTTTTCCGAAAATATATTTTTTCTACCTATTTCTAAAATCATGACTACCTCAACTTCCGAACACCTTCAAAATTGATGGCTCTAGAATTTTTTGAAAACATTCAAAAATTAAGGAAATGTTTATTAAATGCAAGTTTCAATCTTCTTTTTTCCCCATGATGCGGGTAGGTAAATGTAATAATAATAAAAAAAAACTTTAAACCCAACCATTTCTCATAAGAAAAATTAGTGAAATTGCTTACTTGAATGTATGTATTTGACAGTAGTGTCTTCTATTTGACCAATTTATTTGATAAAAGGTTCACAAGATCAAAGTAAATTATCTTGTTAATCGCTAAATAATTTTGAACCCAGATAATTACTTACAAAACTTACTCCAAGAATCGTAACATGGGCCCCAGATACTCGCTGTCGTGCTCAAGCACAATTCTTTTCTTCTTATCTGTTGGAATTCCTACGCGCTCTCTATATGGAGCCAAGCAATTGCACTCTTTAATTAGATGCGACACGTCGAGCAACCTTACTAAATTCTGGACACATATTTTTGGGGACTTTCTTAAAAAAAGCCCCTTTTTATTATTATTATTTTTTAGTTCATTTGGAAGTAGAATTTAAGTTTATTTCGGGGTTTGTATTTTGTATTTATACATTTAAACTTTATTATGTGAGTATAGTAGTTATTTATAGTTTTAGATTTAGTTTTTTTTTAAAAATTTGCATGTACCTACACGTAATATTTTGTCGCAACAATTCATAAATATTTTTAGCTTAATTTCTGCTTTCGATTTTTATTTTTTTCTTAATAAATAATACACCAGAAGATCGTTGAAAATGTCACGTTATAAGAATTTAAAAAAACGCAAAAATGTTACTTTTACTTTAAAACTTACGAAACCATCTGTACATGTACAGAATTGCATGTGAGGGCAATGAAGAATATAGAGAGAAAAAGAATAAAATATGAGATATATGTAAATTAAAAACGAAAGGAAATAAAGAAAGGATGGCTCAAAGGAAGGAAACGAAATCCTTACTATAGAGGTTTGTTTTTATACAATTACTTTTTTATATTTAGTTTTATTAACATTAATTGATTTAGTTATTTATATTACTTATTCGTTTATATTAAAACTTTAAAAGTTTCCGAAAATGTAAGTTTTATTATAATAAAATATTTAGACGTCATCCAAAAACATGTTTCAATTAATTCAGAACATAAAATTAGAAATAAATTTTTAAATAGATTTCGTTTTCAAACTTTCAGCGATAATAGGGAACCAAGGAGATGACATTGTTTTAAAAATAATAAAAGTCAATTTAAGTTTTAGAATCATAAATTAACCGGTTTTAAATATTAAATATAATTAAACAAACCTACAGAGTTGTAATTAACCACGATTTTTTCATTATGTATCAGATAAAATTATGGTAAGTTTTAGCTCCATCAAGCATGTGAACGTTGCGAACAAAATCAAGTTACAATAAAGCACCTTGTTTTTATTATTGTTTTAGTTTTTTTATTGTGCCATTTAGAAACATAATTTAATCCATAACTCTTTCTCTGTTGTCTGTCTCCCTTGTCTCGTTAAAAAAACCTGATTCGGAGTCTCTTCTACTTCTTTTGACCCATTATCTTGTTCCTTTCGTTTCAAATCCTAGAAGGAGATTTTCCAATTCCTTGGGTCGAGTTTTTGATTTTCATTGTTAACACACCCTTCCTCGAGCTGCTTTTCTATATTGTTACTCGATAGTTTGAAATCATATACGCAAACATTTGTATCCTATCAGCAGTCTGGCAGCTTCTTTTTTTTCAAAGATCTTGCTTCTTTGTTTCCTTCTACTCCTACGTGCAAGTAAATAGTGAATCTGGTTTGCATACCAAATTTATTTAGTTTGGTCTTAATACTCACAATCTTTGTTAATGTTCGAGTTCTGGCTACCTGATTTTCTAAGAGTAGGCTTGAAACGTACGTACCAGATCCTTATACCAAAGTATTCCGACTATTAATTAATTATACTTTCTTGGCCGTGGTTTTCATTCCTTTTGTCAAAGAACTTACTCGTTCCTAATTGCAAAAATTTCACACCAACTGCTCAAGCTCTGTATACATTCCCTTCCTGAGAACAACGCGCCACGTCCCCTTAATCGACGATGGCCTGGTCACCGCCTTGCAAGTAAAATATGCAAGAACTAAATAGACGATTTGGGCAACTACGAAGACTTATAGGACCGAAATCAGACGTGACGGTAAAGTACAAACTAACTCTACATAAACCTCACTAGTTTTCGTGGTCCGCTTGAACAATTTATATCTTTCAATTAATTAAGGTTTTTAGTTGAGATAAAAATGTCAGTGTCACGAGCGGGATTCGAACCCACGACCTTCGGCTAGATAAGCCGCTACACTACCACTTGAGCTATCGTGACTTCGATCCACTCGAGCACTAACTTCCCATCTCAACCCCACCTTTTGAGTTTTCCCTCCTTTTTGCCATTTTCCATTTCGCCAGTTTTCTATTAAAAACATTATTTAGGACTATAAAGACATACGGAACAGAACTATGCGTGGAACTCTCTCCCCATATAACAACCAGCAAATCCTACTTTTACTCTAATCTTTCAACCATCCTAACCCTCAAGACCTTTCCGCTATTTCCCATCTGAAAAACCCTCCATGTAACCTCAAACGTCGATGGCCCGAGACCTCCTTGCTCCTTAATCCCTCACACTGTGCCCAGTGCCAGCATGATCTGGTTTTCCCTGACACATGTCTTCCGCGTACCACGTTGATATTAGTGTAAACGCTGTAACACTGTAATTTTTTTTGTAATTACATTTGTAATATCTACGAATAGGGTAGAAATAAAATAACATAAAATTTTTTTTGGAGCAAATGCCCTCCGAATACTGTAGCTTCTTTCGTCACGTGTTAAAACTAGAACGATTACTAATTTATTAGCTGTTTAAAAAAAGTAATTATAATCAAAATATGTTAGAGTAAACAACCAGTAGTTATTAGATCATTTTAGTTTTTAGTTAGTTTTTAGGCTCCAGTTTTGGGGGCTCGCAACACAAGTGTGAATTTGAGCCCCTGGTGTGCCGGTGTTCTTCCATCAAAGAAACTCATTTTTGAAAGGGGTTGGGACCAAATTCAGGGTCGCTGAGATCTGATCCCGCCCCTTCCATTGATAAGTGCAGTGTCAATTTCTTTCAATTGCGGCCACCGGTCCCCTTAGGCGTCAGAAAAAGTCCAGGGGCAACGGTGGGGATCGAACCCACGACAGCGGTGTCTACTAGACCGAGAGTCTGACGCCTTAACCACTCGGCTACCGCGGCCCCCTTTATCGGGGTTTACAACAGCAGAAGCCATATGAACCTCCAGAGATTTTGAAAAAAAATTATAAGGGTTGGAATGCAGTGTCACTAGGTTCAAACCCTGGGCCTTTAGTTTGCAGGCTTACAGAGATGAGTTGAGGTCACCGACACCCCCTACAGCTTACATTATTTTCCAACATTAAAAACTGGCGAAGTTTGAAAATCACGTTCAAAAAAGAACATGAAATTAGCTGTCAAGTTGTGCAAAATATAGTTTATCTAAAGAAATTCAATTAGATTTTAGTTAATGGTATAGTAAGCTTGGTAGAATTGATGGTTGATTCCATCTCGTGAATGCAATCAATTACCGAAGGGTATAATTACATTATAGACAAAACCAATTATTTATCCGCATAATCTTCATACCTTGATTTGTGCAAAGCACATATATTACATTCTTTATTATAGGTGGTCGGAACGTTTGCCCTAATGAGCAAGTCGCTGGGGCGTTTGTTATTTTAATGAGGCGGCCGTTTTAGTCGGCGGCGACTGGTTTGTCACTTGTTAGCGGTTTCTACATTATAGTGCGAATAAATACGTCAAATTTTACTCGCTTCAGCCAAATAAATGATAATCCCTCAACTCGGCCTGAGATCGTCGTGAATCCGCAAGAGAGGGGAAAATGGCTGTGTGAACAAACGATAAATACTGCCATGGACGTGGTAGCCTTGTCGAACGACTTGTGAAAAGAGTTATTGCTCCCGACATAAGACCGGAAACTCAAAGCAATATGATACGAACATAAATAAAGATTCGGAACGAGGGATTTGCTTCTTAACTTTTATCCCACTTAACTTTTCGCCCCCACAAAGACTCTTGTATTGTGTAAGTGTTTCCGGCCTTTACATAAAAACAATGTAGAAAGGCCCTTTCGGACAATCATAATTTGATGAAAAAATCAAAAATTGGAGCACTTAAATAATGTAAAATTGGGTAATATGTCATCTTTAAAAGATTAAAAGTTTGACTATGAAATCATGATTCTGTAAATATAGCTTAAAAACAGAAACAAATTAAATTTAAAGTTGTTGATGGGTGTTGGTCTGCGAGTCGGTGCGAGTCATGTTGGACCGGCATAGGGTCACTTTTGGAGTTTATCTACTAGGGCCTAGCATCGAGGATTCCGAAATTGCGCCATCTTCATTGAAAAACGTTAAAGTCAGGAAAGACGGGAACCGCGCTTGCTAACTTTTTTTTAATGGATACCAGGAACTGGAAGAGTTCCCCCTGAGCACTGCAGCTGTTCAGCTTATTGTGCTTTATTCCTGGCTCCTCGTAACACGAGTGTGAATTTGAGCCCCGGTGTACCGGTGTTCTTCCATCGAAGAAACTCATGTTTGAAGTGGGTTGGGACCAAATTCAGGATCACTGAGATCTGATCCCGCCCCTTCAATTGTTGAGCGCCGTGTCAATTTCTTTCAATTGCGGCCAGCGGTCCTCTTAGGCGTCAGAAAAAAAAGTCCAGAGGCGACGGTGGGGAACGAACCCACGATCGCGGGATCTACTAGCCAAGAGACGCCTTAACCACTCGGCTACCGCGGACCCTTGGTCTCATCCTATATTCAGCCGACTTGCGTATTCATCCCAACACCACCCTGTCAACCTGCGGACTATACCGCAATTTTATCACCTAACTCCAATCTTACCCAAATCACCTCCAATATTCAGGAGCGTCTATGAATGGTGTAAAATGTAGATGATGAAACTGATCGAAGACAAATGCACCCAAATTACCTTCGCGCTAAACAGCCTTTCCCATGACTATACGTTAACAGTAAAGAATGACACAACACATGACCATTCTTACAACCTTTGCAGACGATACCGCAATTTTGTCTAACTCCGGTCATACCCAAGCCACGTCCAATATCCAAGAACTCTTATCTTGAATTATGGTGGAAAATAAACTGAACGAGGACAAATTACATTCGCTTTAAAACAACATTCCCACGCCTTACCAGTAAAGATCTACGAACATCTAAACAAGTAAAATACTTAGGGCTGTACTTAGTAACTGTCGAGGAATCCACATCCAAAACTCAAAGTACAAGAATTAAATAGACGATTTGGGCAACTACCAAGAGTTATAGGACCGAAATCAGACATGAAGGTAAAGAACAAACTAACTCTGTACAAAACATTACTTCGACCGGTTTGGAAACACGGAGCTGAACTGTGTGTGGTACCCCCTAGCCATCTAACAGCCAATGATTCTATGCATTCCAACTTTTACTCAAATCTCCCAACCTTTCTATCCCTCAAACCTTCCCAGATACTTTTCATCCCAATAGCCGTCGAGGTAGCCTCAAACGGCGATGGCCCGAGACCTCCTCGACTTAACTGAGTGCCAGCATTGGCTCATAACACATATCCTCGAGGTGCAGTATTGGCTGCAGTGCGTTTCCTCGAGATTTTATACAAATATTTTTCAACAAGTTACGCGCACTACTTATACATTTTAACCTATACATTTATAAATTAAATATATTTATAATTTAAATATACAGGCTGAAAGTATTTGCAAATATTTTTTTATGTGTAACGATTACAAGTGAATTAATCTATTTTATATATAATCATACAAGAAGCTTCTAAAGTTTACAATTAGCCAAGTTAGTGAAATTTTGCAATAATTTTTTTAAGAGATGGAAATTTCTCATTTATGTAGTTTTTAAATGTATAGTGTTTATAGAAGAGAAGTCTAGGATAAAAATGTGAAAATTGAAAATTAAAGTAACAACGCTCCCCTGACGGACGTGGTATTACGGATTTTAATAAAACTTTTTGGGTAATACTAGGTGGAATAATATTCGAACCGTGTCCTAGCGTTCTTGCTAATGGGCCATAGGAGAAAATTTGTTTTAGGTAATTTAAGCAATTTTGTGAAATATATTGTCATTTTGTCCACGTTGTCATAAGGAATATCAATATCTACGATACCCATGTTTTAGCTGCCAAATAAAATTTTGTGCGACCGAGCGACATAACAAAGCAGATTGCCATATTTTTTTAGCAAGAACCAAACAAACAAATTTTGCATCGGCAAAAACCTGGATTACTATTTTTTGGGGGGAAATCCTCAAAATGTTCGCCTTTCAAATGGCTACTTGTTTAGAAACTCATAAAAATGGAGATCAATGTAAAATGACTTCATCCCTTTTGCTGATTGTACGAGAAAAGAAAATCATACCTGACCACGTTTTGGATTCCGAACAAGACATAAAACAATAAACCAAATTCACTTAGTAACAGACGTAATAGAAAAAGATAAGTGAAAACACGCCTAGGCCCGGGGTCCCTAAATTTCCCACATTACTATTATTAAATTCACTAATTTCGTGGTCCGCTTGACCAATTAATACTTTACAATTAATTAAGTTTTTTTGTTGAGACGAAAAAAAGTTAATGGCACGAGAGGGATTCGAACCCACGACCTTCGGCTAGATACGCTGCTGCTCTACCACTTGAGCTGTCGTGACCTCTATCCACTCAGACACTAACTTCCCATTTCAACCACACCTTTTGAATTTTCCCTCCTTTTAGCCATTTTTCAAATGTCGTGTAATCGGTTTGGATTCTCGACGACAATTGAAATGGCGATGGAGAGCTTTAGTGAAGTGTACTTCATTTTAATTCATTAAATTCACTAATGTCGTGGTCCGCTTGACCAATTAATACTTTACAATTAATTAAGGNTCTTATAAGCATAATTAACGAAACGATAATATTTCACCAACTAAACGGTCCTGAAACATGCATTCATGTAGAATAGGTGAACCAGTATGAACTAGGACACCCAACAAGAATTTAACAATTTAGCAAACAACTGATTAACAGATTATTTAACCGTTATCACCAAACTAACTATAATGTTTAGTTAACAAATTATGTAGGTATATATGTATATTATTTTTTTTCAATTCAGAATTTATTCAAACCCCTTTTAATCCTTACGAAGCTCGGTTGATTTATGAATGACTTTATATTATATTAGATTGTTTTTTTTACTACGTTAGGTTCATTATCCTTTTGTTGCCGGATTATTTGACTAAGCTCATTAGTGCTGGTGGTGACAAGAGGCAGACAAAAAAATTTATCCCTGACGCATGCAAACCAAAATTTATCCCCTCATTGTTAATAACACAATACAAAATATTTATCTGTAACGATTCATTCGGGTGGTGTTTTGACATGAAATAATTTCAACGGGTGCCGCACTGACAAGAATATGATGAGAAAACGTCTAAAATGTGACTACCGCAAGGCTTAAAACTTTCCTAATTAACTTAGACTAACGAGAAGGGAAGAAGCTTTACTTAAAGTCACCAATAGGAAGACCTGCCTTGTGCTATTTCCATTTTGGCAAATAATAAAAAATAATCTTCTTTTCAAGTTATAAAAATAAAGATTACAAACCGAAATTTATACTCTTTGATTATTTTTTTAAGAAGATTATTTACACATATGGATTAAACTATTTGATAAATATCCCGACCTGTTTCGCCTGAGACGGGATTAATGTCACGCATTAAGCAATGGGCGATAGATTAAAAAAATAATCACAAACGGTTTAGAATTATTGATTAGTTTAAGCTGGAATATTTTATTTTATAAATGACTATTTTACATAAAAAGTTAATGGTTTACAGGATTGCCTGACTCCAGGAGGAAAGCTCATTTGGGTCAAAAATAATTTTAGTAAAACTTAGTACATTGATATTTATGCTCGTTTGTTAGGATTGTATTTTGTCTGTTACTATCACAAAAAAATTAATAACCTTACAGTCATTCATTGACCACCATTATCGATTGATACTTAAATTACTGGGAGCATAAATATGTGCGAGAAAAGTGTCAATCAAAAAAGGGGTTGTTTCAAGGGGCGGAAAAGCTGGATTTTTCAAGTTTTGTGTTTTCGCTTGTTTTCCGAAAACCTCCAAATTTGATGGCTCTAGAATTATCTGAAAACATTCAAAACTTAAGGAAATTTTTATTAAATGCAAATTTCAATCTTTTTTCCCATGAGGCGGGTAGGTAAATGTAATAATAATAAAAAAAAACTTTAGACCCAACCATTTCTCATAAGAAAAATTAGTGGAATTGTTTACTTGAATGTATGTATTTGACAGTAGTGTCTTCTATTTAACCAATTTATTTGATAAAAGGTTCACAAGATCATTTAAAATTATCTTGTTAATTGTTAAATAATTTTGAACCCAGATAATTTAACATTTAACAACATAATGTAACATGGGCCCCAGATACTCGCTGTCGTGCTCAAGCACAATTATCTTCTTCTTATCTGTTGGAATTCCTACGCGCTCTCTATATGGAGCCAAGCAATTGCACTCTTTAATTAGGTGCGACACATCGAGCATCCATACTAAATTCTGGACACATATTTTTGCGGACTTCCTTCATTTAATACACCAAGAAACTTGCATTAATTTGCTTCCAAAAAAGCCTTTTTTATTTATTTAGTGTTTTTTTTTTTTAGTTCATTTGATCGTAGAATGTAAGTTTAGTTCGGGGTTTGTATTTATACATTTATACTTTATTATGTGAGTCTAGTAGTTATTTATAGTTTTAGATTTAGTTTTTTTTTTCAAAAATATTTACATATACCTATACGTAGTATTTTGTCGCAATATTTCATAAATATTTGTTAGCTTAATTTATGCTTTCCAGTTTTATTTTTTTCTTAATAAATAATACCCCAGAAGTCGTTGAAAATGTCACGTTGTAAGAATTTTAAAAAACGCAAAAATATTACTTTTATTTTAAAACTTAAGAAGCCACCTGTACATATACAGAATTGCATGTGAGGGCAATAATGAAGAATATAGACAGAAAAAGATTAAAATATGAAATATATATAAATTAAAAAAGAAAGGAAATAAAGAAAGGATGGCTCACAGGGGGTTGTTTCAAGAGGCAGAAAAGCTGGATTTTTCAAGTTTTGTGTTCGCTTAAATCTTGGAGAAACGAACATCATGACAGTTTTTATTGCCTACAACCGTAATGGCGTTTTAATTAATACATAAGTCACAAAAAGTAAACCTACATTTATCTCACCTGTAAAATTATCTTTTGTTGATGTTTGTCACTTTTCTTGTGAGTGTGCGATATACTAAATACAATTCCGAAAAATTTCCTTTAATAAAATATTTTAAATAATAGACTCACCTTCCAATTACATTAGAATATTGATGAACATAAATACTATACACTTTGGATATCTTAAACAATAAATATATCTTAACCTTTGTATTTAATTTTTCAGAAATCGTGAGATGCGGTCTGGTGTGATGTAGGTTCCAGAAAAACATTTTCTTTATCTTGCCAACGTTTCGACCTTTAGTGAGATCATCTTCAGAGCCTGGGATTTACAAACAATTTTTAAATTTAACAATACATGTAGGATGTGGAAAAAAGTGAATTTATACAATGCAAAAAAATATATATTTTTTATATTCAATCAAAGTATTGAATTCTATACCGACTTCCTTCCCCGAATTTTCAAAATCCAACGTATATAAACATAAAATATCAATATCTCACTGGCACTCTCAACACGACACGCAAAAATGGCACACTTACGCAGAAAAGAAACACTTTGAGTGAGTAGAAATACTTCGATTGAATAGAAAAAATTTATTTTTTGCGTTGTATAAATTAACTTTTTTCCACATCCTACATGCATTTGTTAAATTTAAACAATGTTTGTAAATCCCAGGCCCTGAAGATGATCTCAATAAAGGTCGAAACGTTGGCACGATAAAGAAAATGTTTTCTGAAACCTACATCACACCAGACCGCATCTCACGATTTCTGAATAATCTTCGACTAACGGTCACTAATCACAACACATTTGTATTTAATTTTGTAAAAAATAAACTCCAAACGATTAATTTTATAATTGAAATATAAAAAATCAATAAATCAAGACAATTAAATATCGGTAATTAATTTAATAAACCAAAACTACTAAACTCAATTTTATATAAATAACGAGAATCAATAATATAAATAAATTATTTTCTTGAAGCAAAATGCATAAGACTAATTGAGGAGTGGTGGCCGCGAAAGGCATGCCCTAGAGGTCCTGGCGTTGCTGGCCAGTTGTGGGCGTCCATGATCCCTTTGGCTAACATGAGCCTTAGGCGGCATTACCACGTGTGGATGGCATGGGCACGCACACTTTGGGATAAGGTTTCTGGCTTTATGAAGCGTTACTCCACCTTGTTAAATTATACAGGATTAATCCAAATAAGTTGCGAAGAGAACCGGGTTGCTCGCCACGGGGCTGGAGCGTTTGGATTTCTGGAGGATAAGGATGGATAAAAACACCACCGATATAGATTCGAATCATACTTCCGTGGTACAATAGTTCCAATTTTATTCTGCATATTGGAAACGTCACTCCTAATAAAAAAACCGTAGTTAGATAAATTGCTTAAGGCTTGTTTAATTATTTTGAAATCCTAAAACCAGTTAATTATATAACAAAATTAGTGGTGGAATAATAATATTTTTCATTTATCTACACCACTACGCTGCTCCTCAAAAAAGTAAATAAATAAATAAAAAAATAAAAATAAAAAACCGACCATCTAGTTTTTTGCACGAAAAAAATGGCCAACTTTGGAAATTTTGGAAATTTTCTCCACCTTTTAAGTCGTAGGCCTGGGCTAGGTCCCATTTTTTGCCCCTGCGTTTTGGCGCCCTATAGCAATCGACAGAAAATTTGAATAAGCTTTTAATTGGTCTCCTCTCAATCGTCAATTGCCCGATTTCTCAACTGTTTTTGAATTATTCGCGATTTTTGGGCAAGAACGTGGTTTTTTACGTGCTCATGGGGAAAAAAACGATCACTCTCTCTCCCGATTTTTAAGATTGCACAAATTTTGAACCTTCACGTTTTTGAAAATTTTACCCTATACGACTTTTGTTCCGAGGACTTTTTCAAAAAGTGAACAGGGAAGAGACAATTCTTACTTCGACCTTTTGGGATGCGGAATGCTTCTGCTGTCGGTAACCACTTGTTTACTTCATCACGGAAAGGGAGTGATCGGTATTTTCCATGTGCACGTAAAAAACCAACGTTTATTTGTCCATAAATCGCGAATAAATGGAAAACGGTTGAGAAATCGGGCAAGTTGACGCTGACTAAATGAACGCTTATTAAAATTGACCTATCAATTGCTACAGGTTGCCGCTCCTGGACGATTTGCTGTTTCCACAGCTCAATTTGAAGTTTTCCTAAAAAGTGCAAAAATTGACATGTTCCCGAATTTTTTAATTTACTGAAGCTAGGGAAACATTTAAAAAAGGCATTTTGTTCAGCGTACAATTTTCTAAAAAATGAGACCAAGCACAGGTCTGTGACTTAAAAGGCTGAGAAAATATGTATTTCCAAAGTTGGCCATTTTTTTCGCGCAAGAACTAGGTGGTCGGTTTTTTTCGATGGGCAGTGGAAATAATAAATCAAATTGTGGGTCGACTAGGTACTCAATATTCTGCCATCGGGCCTCTCACACTACACATTCGCACTAATAAATACTTTCTATTACAATATGCACAAAAAAAGAAACACAAAACGATATGTTTATTGAGCATTATGTTCTGTAAAACTGCCTTGTTCAAAAAAATATGTAATTGAGGTGGAGTGAGAACTACTCTTCCCAAACAGTAAACAACCTCTCTTTTTTGAATCATGATCAAATCGCATTTTTAGGATCGAAGGACCGGTTCTTACGTACATTTTACATCCGGACATTTTTCAAATTTATTTTTAAATGTGCGACGATACGTACTACCAATTCAACAATTTCCACAAAAAATCATAATATTCTCTTTGAAAAATTAACATGTACAATGAAACCATTGCATAATAACTATTAGTTGAATGTGTATTACGTCTACAATTGGCTTGATATTGTCATGATAGTATCTATAATAATAGTATCTCATGATAGTTTAATCCCATCTAATTGCCGCTGTTAACATCAATATGTCACCATGTGTAACTTATCGTTAGACAATAAAACGGAATTCCACCAAAACCTATGTGTGAGATAGGAAGGTCGGTGTCACGGAGATCGAAGTCACAGCTTAGGTGGAGTTGTGAAGACACTCGGTATGGTATGGTATGGTGAAAAATGATAGTAGGAAGCGGGTTTTGCACTCCCTAGGCACTGCAGCCTTCTGGCTTATTGTACCTTCCTAAGTTCTTATTCAGTGCAATAGACTCAATCCTTCTTCTTAGAAGTATCAGGTCATTGACTGTCGCTGCTGCAATTTGATTCCCTAAGTTTTTTCCGTACGTTAGGTTAAACCTCCATTGAGCTGTTGCTTCGGAGTCAAAGATGATATGAGTGGCTGTTTCCTCCTCCTCATTACATGCAAATGGGATCATCGCTGAATATACCCATGTTGTGCAGATGTTTTCTCAGATGCCAGTGACCGGTTAGTAGTCCTACCACTGCTCTGAGTTTGGCCCTCTCCAATTGCAGCAGTGCTTTGGTGAGGGTTGTTTCATGTTTACTATGTCTAGCACCGCTACAGTTTGTCCAATTTTCCTTTTGTTTTGTTTGGATCCATTCTGCGATGGAGGATTCTATATTTGTTTTTGTTACCAGAATAGATTCAGGGCCTATGTATGTATGGTCTTGCAGATCCTCCTCTGGCCAGTCTGTCTGCTTTCTCGTTACCCGAAATTCCTCTGTGCCCTGGCACACACGATATCATCAGGTTGTTGTGTTTCCCCAGGTTTTGGAGATATTGGATGCATTCACTGACTAATTTTGATGTGATTCTTTTACATGCTAATGCTTTAATGGCTGCTTGGCTATCTGATCTTATGAGGAATTTTTTTTGTCAGTGTAACCTCTTTGAAGATTTTCCAGGGCACAAGCATTGATGGTATGTATTTCTGCTTGAAAGACCGAAGTGTACTTTCCTAATGAGTTTGATTGCCCATATTTTGGGCTTGTATAGAACGCCTGATCCGGTTCCTTCGTTTGTTTTGGAGAAATCTGTGTACCATATCATTGTATCTGATGTTCTCCTGTGTACTTCCTCTCCTTTATAGTCCGTTGAGCCTTTATAGGAAGTTGTGAAGATTCCGGGATCATGTAAGCAGTTCCCATTTCTAATGTGGTATCTGATTTTGTTGATTATAGTTGTATGCCCGAATTGTTGTTCCTTTCCAATTTAATTGTTTCTGGAGACTAAGTGAGCTTTTCCTAGCCTGTCTTTGTATGAATATTTCCATTGGAGGTAGGTTTAGCAGAGTTTCTAATTGGTTTGTAGGGGTTGTTCTCATTGCCCCTGTGATACATAGGTTTGCTAGTCTTTGTATGCTGCCTAATGTTTGGTAGCTACTTTTTGTGGAGCATTGTTCCACCAGAATAGTGATTCATACGTTAAAGACACTCGGTTCGAATACCATCATTGACATTGAACATTTTATCTCACATATCATGTTTAAGAATGAACATATGTAATAAAAGAAATGAACTGAAATCAATAAATTATAAGCATTGAATAATTATAAAAATGTTTTTTTTTTCTTTTTTTTTTTTAAATAGGGTGAGACGCTAAAAAGTTTAAAAACAATAAAATATCCACACCTTTACCCGTTCTGTGAGTTGAAGATAAATTATTACATTTTATTAAATATCAACCACGGTCAAGGGTGAACTTGTATAGCAGTCGGGTTTGTTCCTAAAAATGTCGAACGGCCAGCGAGAGTAGGCGGACCCAGATTGGCGATCTATATCGGACAGAGCGTGAGATTTATTCTTTGATTTCAAACCTGACCTTTTGTACATTTAAAATTCATTCAACAATCCATGCAAGGAGTTGACAATCTGTTGATTTTTTTAGTTTATAACATTTGATTTCCTTCCTGTTTAATATTTTTTTTATTGATACCGTTGAAATTTGCACTAACATTTTAAACGATTTTCTCAGGCTGGGAGTAAGATTATTGATTTGATTAAAAAATTTAGATTTGATATTAATTTAGTTTTTATATAATTTTAATATGTATTTTGTATGTAAATAATTAACTTTATTATTTTAGTCATTAAAAATACGGTTTCGTCCAACCCTCAGTTGTCTCGGATTTTTATTAAATTTTTAACCAATCCCGTTTTCCGCGCTTTCGCTCATCCGCTGTTGAGGACTCACTAATGAAAAAATGGAAGAACTCATCAAAAAGATGATGAATAAGAGAATAAAATAGAAGAAAAACAGGAATGAACAATAGAAAAATTGTGAGAAATTTTCGATTGCCTCGAAAGCTAATTGGCAAAATCATAGAATATGGTCCAATAGTCGAACATAACAAAACAGCTAACTCATAGAATGGAGCCTAACCAACAAAATTTCCATCACGAAAACTTTATGTATGTTACCACACATTGCATATTTTTTTACAAGTGAAATGTGGGTACATAAGTTCATAACATCGATGATAGGCACACGCGATACAGACGTGTCTGATTGGTACGCAGATACAAGAAAATTTTTCGAAGCTTGAAATTCGAGGTGTTTCCTGTTATCCGCGGAGATACTTGGTAATAACTATATATATTATAATAATTCTTAGAGTTTTAATAAAGAAATAAAGGGGGCGTCGTTGGCCGCAACGGTTTAGGCTTTGTCGCGGCGTTCATCACTGTAAGGTAAAGGTCCCGGTTCGAATCCAGCGGCCCTGAATTCGAACTCGACCTACTTACAAATGGGCTTTTTTACAAAAACACCGGCACCCCGAGGGTTGATATAACCTCTGCTGTTGCGAACCCTTGTAAAAAAAAATAAAATAAAATAAAATAAAAATAATAAAATAAAGAAATATTTATGACGAGTAAGGTTTCGTGAAGTATTCAGATGTCATAAAATTGTTAACTCTAATTTTTAGACTATTATTAATATTTTTTCTTTTTTGAAATTTTTCTGAATAAGTAGTGCTATTTTATACAAGGCTGCAATAATCAAACATCTGATGAAAGTATGTATTCCAGGTATAAAAACATGTTCGGAAATGCCAGAAGCCTGTGTAAGCGAGTGGTTTAGAAACGAGTCAGTAAATAAATAATCGTTTTATGGGACTTTCTTTTACTATGGTAAGAGTCCAAGATGGTCGTCATAAAATATAATGAAAGATTAGAATTAATTTGCAAAAAAATCGTTTTACGAGTTAAAAGGCATTTTATCGCTTCAATTCTGGCGTTTGCGTTTTCGAAAGTAGTTTAAAGACTATTTTATAACGATTTTTGCCTCAACGGTCAATTTTACGGCAGTAAATCAAAATGGAGGGGTGAACGTGGAAAAAAGGATGTGTGGTGTCGAAATGGCCGTGATGTAGAAAAAGTTCGCAAAATGCTTGAGAGAAAACAAGACTTCATTTACTTTAACCGTGTGTTGTGCCTCAAATGATAGATCTCGGTTGATCGATCAGCTCGGAAGCTGAATACAGGCGTGAAAATATTGCCGGAACAGATAGATTCAAATATTTATAACGAGGTTTTCTCGCAGGATTCGCCCACTCGGACATTTTCGAAATGTCGATAAGTGGTGAAACTAGTCGGAACGGTTTACCTACATATTGTCGGAGGCATAAACTCTGGTTATTTTATTGCACGTCCTTGTTCGATTTTACCCTCATTGAGAGTAATTGAAAACGGGTTTATGTATCGAGGCGGGCCCTCCCTGAGGATAAGCCCGATCGCTCTATCGCCTAGACATAATTAGCAGATTGCGAAGGCGGCATTGTATAATTGTATTTGCCCAGAGGATTGCACTTGTCGAGCGTAGTCGAGTCACGCATATCATCGGCCGATTACCCGCAACCAAGCAGACCGAATACTACTTACAGTTCTCAAACCGCCAATTTTATGCCTATCTGGTAAGTTACCACAGTTATAGATATACAGAGTGAAAGATAAGTAGGTAGGCAAAAATCAATTACAGTAAATCAGGAGGAACCAAACAAAACAACTACAGTCACTTTTACACGGAAAGGGAAACTTGATCACACGAGGGAAATAACACTCAATAACACTGTGATAGAAATCAAAAATGAAGTCAAATACTGGGCGTCACACTAGATAAAACACTAATATTTAAGAAACACATCAGCTGTATCATCGACACGAGCTTTGATGGTGTGCAGACGAATAGCAGGAAGAAACTGGGGATGCAGACCAGAAACCTTGTTATGGATGTACACAATGATAGTAAGACCTTTACTTACATAAGGAGCTATAGCCTGGGCTGATAAAGCAGAACAAATAACCATAAGGAAAGAACTCACAAAAATACAGAGGCTTGCATGCATCTGCATAACGGGAGCAATGAGAACATGTCCTACAATTAGCATGGAAAAGATACTAGGATTAATCCTAGTTAATTAATCCCCTACATCACATGGTAGAAAGGACAGCACAGAAAATCAACATCATCTTTATCAGAGAGAAACCTCCAATAAAACTGAAATGGAGAGACAGCAACAAACTATGGAAAGACCATCCGACACTCCAAGAGACAACATGAACAGGATGTTTGAATTTAACCAAAAATTCCGAATACATCTGGGTACAAAAAAAGAATGGGAAAGAAAGGGAAATAACTCCTTTAAAAATGGCACCATCCTCTGGTACACAGATGGATCTAGAACACAAGAAGGTACGGGGGCAGGAGTATTTGGACCCGGAACCAAATACTCAGAACCCATGGGAAAGCACACCAGTATCTTCCAACCTGAAATTCATGCAATTAAAAGAAGTACCCAATTCAATCTTAGTGAAGGGTACAAAAACAAGAATATAGCTATCATGTTAGATAGCCAAGCAGCCATCAAAGCACTAAGCTCAAGTATCATTAGTTCAAGGATGGTGCTGAACTGCAAAACCAAATTAAGCATATTACGTATGCAGAATAAAGTCAGCCTCTGCTGGGTCCCAGGGCATATGGGAGTAGAAGGCAATGAGAAAGCGGACACCCTTGCAAGGAAAGGGGCTGCCACACCGCTGATAGGAACCGAACCCTTCTGTGGCATAGGAATCCACACTATTAACGAATATCAAAGACAGAAGGACAAAAAGAAAATGAAGGAACAATGGAATTCACTCATTAAACATAAACAAGAATCTCTGAAACCGGGCCTATTAATCAAGTTTCTTGATGAAATAGGACTCACCGATGTGCTTTAGGCAGAGAACGGAGGATACAATACCTCTTAAAGGGCGCAGTATACCATACCCTGAAAAATTACATCTACATCTACATCTAAATCAGGAGGAAAGAGAGAAAATATACAGGGTTTCAACTTACTAGTATCCCCCTAGTTTTCTCAAAAAACAGAAAAAAAATATATTTTTTTATTTGTAGTATGTTACAACTACCTTCAACTAAGTAATAGTAACAATGAGTAAGGTAATGTATACAAAATTAAAAACAAGAGTGGAGAAAATCCCCAATGCTATTTTTTCAATGTTACTAAAATATTGTCCGTTTAATTGATATTTGTATCATTATAACTTTCATTATCATCACCATCACTTCCTACGAGAGAAAAAAGTTAAAAACGAAATTTTTGTTTTTCAAGTTGTTCGTCAGCAACCAAATACAAAATGGCGCCGACGAACACCGCCGGAGAGATGAGTTTAAATTAATAAGAATATGGTTTCGGTACGAACTGGAATGGAAAATTCCCGATAGATTAGGAAATGTTAGTTTAGGAAGAATTAAATGAGGGAATAAATAATGAACGAAAGGAGTAATTGAAGACTCACTGTTTAATGAAATTTCTATGCCTTACAAGATGGGCGATGATCGTATTGGAGACCTGAAGGCGATGAATACCGGAAAGCGATGAATGTCCCTGAATGCGATATCGTGCGTTGTTGGGCGATGATTCCATTTCATGGTTCCAGCAGCGTCGATGATGATGATGATGAATGATGAAATCAAAGTGGCGATGGTAATGAGATGATGCAATCCAGGTGGCGATGCTAGTGAGATGATGGAGCCGTGGATAACGATGGAGGATTCGTTCGTGGGATTATGATGATGGTAGATGGATAAAGGGAAATAAGATATTAAGGGAAAATGGCGATGATAGGTTTGGGACCATGCGGCCGGGAGATGGGATGCACACGGAGTTAAGGATGGAGCGATTCGAATGTCAATACGCGGACATTCGCGTGGCGATAAATGTGCATAGCAAAGCAAGAGCCGGACGATCTTACACGGTGGTTAAATACTATTGTGAAACACTTAGGGGAGATGACAGGGCGATAGGAGTTGTGAACGCTCCGAGAGCTGGCGGAGAAGAGATCCCAAAAAGGCTGGAAGGGATAGGCTTTTGAGCAAAAAGGAGGGAAGTGTGTTATTATTAGTGAATTTTCAGAAGATAAAGGTGGATAAAGGCCATTCACGATCGCTCCTAGCAGTCCAAACTCCATCGCGCCACTCCAAATATCTACGGCGCGACGACGGCACGGCGCGTTCGTGAATGGGAAAACCACCGTTTTTTGGCGCAGTCTCAGTCTTTCTGTGACTGAGCAAACATCTCCGTCGTACATTCTCAAAAATCAAAAACGTTTATTCTTTATTGATAATGACATCCAATCGAGATTTTATTGTTGAGGTGATTGAATTGTATGAAAGTTTACCATGTTTATGAAAGTGGTG